>NC_083761.1:46925756-47055756 GCF_963514075.1 Conger conger | reverse complement strand
CATCATTCATAGACTAATCCGTCACAGGCCAAGTGGGTGAAAAAGCAGAGGAATAGATGGAGAGGAGGAGAACAGTGTTTGAAATCAGACACATCTGCACTAAAACCATGTGCTGGGCCTCCAGGACTTGAGTCACCCGGTGGCCCAGTGGAGAGGTGTGGGGGTTGGTTACCTCATAGCCCTTGAGTGAAGGCCCCACTAGGATGATGGGTCGCATGGAAGGCACCACGTCGTAGGGGGGAACATGCTCCATCTGGGCCCGGGATACGGAAAGACATTGCAGGTGTGGGTGGAGGGGGTGGTGGTAGGGAGGGGGGGTTAGAGGGTGAGACACTAGGGCAGAGAGGAGGGCCACATGCATGCTGCCGTAGCAGTAACGTTGAACTAACGTTGAACTAACCACCGCTTCCCTGCTTAAGTAAGCACACTGCCGGCCTTTGGTCTGCTGCTCATCTGTTTGCTCGTTAAATTTTCAGAGGTCCGGCTAGCGCGGAAACTCAATTCAGTTTATCTGCGGTCGTGATTAAAGTAGATGGCGTTGCCGCAGCGTGGTACAGTGGAACAACAGAGAGAGCTGGGCTGTCACTAATGCGCACGTACCCTCCTCCTATCTAGCCAAGCCCTTACATCATAATGTTCCTGGCTGCAGTTCCACAGCCTCGCTCTGAAAGCAGGAGTTATGCCGCACAGAGCAAGCACGCCAAGCCGGTATACCGGACTATGCCAGCAATCGATTTTATACACCTTAAATGGGGAAACCAGGCAGTTAAAACACCTGCCGGAGACTGACACGTTTGAATACCTTTATGTGTCTGCAGTAAATGACGTCAATTGTTAAAAGAGCAATATTTAATGAAACAATAGTATAAACAAACACATTTATGCGTATACTGCTCCATCTGTCATGAACAAATGCTGACAGCAGATGAGAGTCTAGCACAGCAGATGAGATTCTAGTCTCTCTGATTTTAGTCCTACCATATTTCACACATACAGTGCATCCATAATGTTGGGGACAAAGAACCACTATGTCTTTATTTGCTTCTGATTTGCCACAATTTTAGATGTGGAATCAAACAATTAACATGTGGGCACATTCTCAGATTTTATTAAAGGGTATGTTTATACATTTTGTTTTCACCATGAAATGACAGCGGTGAAATATAGTCCCCCCCATCTCAGGGCACCATAATGTTTGGGACACATGGCTTCACAGGTGTTTGTAAATGCTGAGTGTTTAATTGTCTCCTTAATGCAGGTATAAGAGAGCTCTCAGCACCTAGTGTTTCTTCTAGTCTTTCAATCACCTTTGGAAACTATGATTGCTGTTACCAAAGTAGTGGCAATGAAAGTCAAAGAAGCCAGAGATAAACCTTCGGCTTACCAAAATCAACTGTTTGGAACATAATTGAGCAGAAAGAGAGCACTGGTGAGCTTACTAATCGTGAAACACAGTGGTGGAGGTGTTATGGCCTGGGCATGTATAGCTGCCGAAGGTCTGGCTCACTTATCTTCATTCATGATATAACTGCTGATGGTAGTGGCAAAATTAATTCTAAGTGTAAAGACACATCCTATGTGCCTCAAAACCCATTGACTGGAAATTCATTCTACAGCATGATGATCCCAAACATACTGCTAAAGCAACAAAGTTGTTTTCAAAGCAAAAAAAATGGTCAATTCTTCAGTGGCCAAATCAATCATCTGATCTGAACCCAATTGAGCATGCCTTCCATATGCTGAAGAAAAACATTTAAGGAGACTAGCCCCCAAAATGAGCTAAAGATGCAAAAGCAGGCCTGGCATCGCCAGAGAAGACACCCAACTGGTGATGTCAATGAATCGCAGACTTCAAGCAGTCATTGCATGCAAAGGATACGCAACATAATACTAAACACGACTACTTTAATTTACATAACATACCTGAAATGGGGGGGACAATGAATAAACACTACTGTAATTGTGGTGAAACCAAAATGTATAAAAATGCCTTTATTAAAATCTGACAATGTGCACTTTTAACACGTGATTTTTTAAATTACAAATCTCAAACTGTGGAGTACAAAGGCAGATAAATAAATAATGTGTCCTTGTCCCAAACATTATGGAGGGCACTGTATATCTTTCTGCTCGTATCACGGGGTGAAAGCAATGAGTCGCTCAGGAGACAATTTAGTGCTCATTCCTCATGCTCTGTCAGGTATCTTAACACAGCATGTGACATGCGAGACACTGAACTGAACCAGTGAAAAATGAACCCCTTCGATAACACACCTCACCTCATTTGAATATGGGCTCAAAGATTAATGCAGCATAAGTGTCTTATAACTGCATGCGGTCCATTTTCATTCCCCTATGAAATGCGTCGCTCTGTATTCTGGTCTCGTATTCAAAAAAATCAAGCCAGCGTAATCTCTTGCACTTTCAATGCCTCACGGTGTATATATTTTAATATAAAATGTACGTATAAAAACGTTACCTTGGGTTTACGTTAGCATTTAGTATGAATAAGTGTACACGGGAGAAGGTCTTTCTTACTGATTTGAACACTGGTTCAAAATCCATGCTTTGCTGGGGTATTCTTTTTCTTGTTTATGTGAGCTTATGTTTGCACTTTCTGAATATGGTTGCCAGTTTGCCCACTGGAGGTGGAGAGTCCACTGGACAGAAAGTAAAAGTCCTGCCGGGTGTTTCTTTCGCCCGTGAACTCAGCCATCTGATTTCACTAATTCAGCCAGCTGATTTCATAAATCTCCTGCCTGAAGAATTGTGCTAATTAGCAAATCCAGGTGATTGGAACACAAATACAGGGGAGGACCTTTACTTTCTGAACCTGTATTTTCCACCTGTTTCCAACCGCTGTCATCAGCATGGAAACAAAGACAGTATTTGTTAACGCCTCTCACTCTTCCCCTGCTCTAATACCAATGGCAACCTCTCATTGGCTTTCACACGCCAACATAAGACCGCCACTCCGACACCCGCGTGAGGTTCAAACCTAGGGGACCTCCGTCCTGCGCTGGGCAAGAGCCGGCAGTGACAGACACTTTTAAAAACAAAAAGCACGAGAATTCGGAACTCATAGAGAACAAACGAATAAACTGCAGGGACTCACCGACTTCTGTTTCTGTTTAGCTGGGCCACCTATCACTCGGCACACACAACCCCAGCAAGAGGAAATAAAAGAAAATGACAAAAAAAACACAGAGCACATTTGTTATTGACAGGTCAGGACTAGAGGCATCGGGAAGGGGAGAGCTGGCAGGAGCGTGAAAGAGGCGCACACAGGGAGGAGTCTGTCACCTCCTCCCGTCGTTCTCACTTCGATCCCGCTGGAGCGGCGTTTTGTGCGCTGCACACTGCTGCAAATGCAATGGAGATGAGGCGGTCCGATGAAACGCTGCCTACACCTTTCACGCTCGCTCCCGCGAACATTACTTATCGTACCGCCACGCTGCTGCATTGTGGAGGTATGTGGAGGTGTGTGACGCACCCGGCGTTACCCAGCCAGCTCAACCCTCCCGATAAACACGCACACACAGGCCCAGCTCACCGTTACCATAGTGACCAGAGACAGAGGCCGGCCGGGGGGGCGGGGAGGGGTGTTAGAGGAGGTGCCGAGGGAGGTTAATTTCAGGACGGGTGTTAGCGCACGGCAGTCATGGGGAGAGGAAGCAGCAGCCTCAGCATTGGGGGTCCCTGGTGTTACCTTCTTAAAGAAAGGGAGGCGGTGGGCGTTAGCCTGCGGGGACGTGACGCTGCCTGCGCTGTCCGCGCCGGCCCTGGGGGAATGGGGGTCGGCCAGGGTCTCGGCGACCTCCTCCGCCTCCAGGTCGAGGGGGTCAAGGTCAAAAGCCACTGTGGACATCTCCACAGGAGCTGGGGGGGGGGGGGGGGGGGGGGGGCGGCCGGGGAACGGGAGGAGGTTGGAGGAACGGGACAGGGGAGGCAGGAGAAAAGAGGATGGAGGGAGGTGAGCCCCGAGTGGTTAAAAAAAGGAGGTGAAGAAAGAAAGGAGGAGAGGGATGAGAGGAGAGGTAATGGGTCAGGGTCGGGGAAAGCGGGACAGACACACACGCAGGTACTCATTAGGAGTCGTGCAGGAGGGCGAAGGTGAGAAACTCGGAATGAGAAAAGTACAGGTAACAACAGAAACCTTCGCGTGGTGAAATAAAGAATGATGACGCACACTGTAGGATGCAAGCGGAGACTGCGCGATGGAGAGACTCCGCACTGCGGAGAGAGCTGTGAAGGGTTTGTGGAGTGTGTAGGTGCGGGATGAGGGCGGGATGTTTTTCGGAGGTGGGTCGGGCAGGGTGGAGAAGGAGAAGGAGATCCTCATGCTAGTGGGGTGGGACAGGAGAACTAGGAGAGGGGGCAGGGGATGTTAAACCTTCCACTCTGCAGCCCACACTATGTTCTAGCAGCCTCTGAACAGGACATGAGTGTCCTCCCATCATATGGAGCCTGAGTTTCATTGACATTTGTGTCAGACCCATATGGGCCGTTGAGCTTCTTTTCCGAAAACCAATCTCCTGGTACATTGGTCACCATGACTTTACAGCCGCTGTAATTTGACAGACCTTGTTTTTTTGTTTTTTCTTAAACAAAAGGTCTTAGTCATTCAAACCCAATTCGCCGACAGCAGGTCAGGGCAGTGCTGTGAGGCATCTCTATGGAGAGTGGGAGCAGAGGAAGGGGGCCTTCAGCTGTGACGCACAGCGGATGGGCATGTACGGACCTATTTTTAACAGGGCCATCACACCTGGGCACCATAGAATTATTAGCAGGTTCAGAAATACCACAGTCCGTAGTGCTTAAATAAAAGTATTAGTCATATCTCGCCCTGTTCTGCAGGCTGATTACAGTGACATTATAACTCCCATTCACAGGAACTATCTAAGTGTTATTTCATTTTTAATTATGACAATTTTATCCCTGTTTTTTTTTTTGTCTAGTCTGTCTGCAGTCTCTAGGCCAGTCTCTTGACACAGATGTCCCCCGTTGTTTCCAGACAATAGCTCAGGGTACGGTTGCAGCAGTTCTCCCTTAAGTTGGAACTTAAAGCTCAAACTACAGGCTTAGTAGCTACTAGTTAGTTTACAACTATGAAGCTATTACATTTGGTTGCACCTTGTATCTTTAACATAAAACGTAGCTAGCAGGGGGTAAGATCTCTGAAGTCCTCCAGCTGAGCTGCGCAGTCACTGGAGTGCGGTGTGTGAACAGCAGCGCAGGCAGACTGCAGAGGGGGCCAATGTGTGCAATGAACCCTGCTGACTGACACTCCCTCCCAGCCAATCATATATCGGCTTATGGGAATGCCAGCTACTGCCCCGGCATGGACCGGATTTCTTCATACTATACTGTGGGTCGTGTCAGAAAACTGTGTTAGCAGGAGCAGCCAACCGGAATATAGAAATATTCAAGTAATTACACATAGACTAGATAATGAGTCATCTGACGTCATCCTTACCTGTGCCAGGCGGAGTGGGTCTGCGTGTTCCCGTGGCAACGTCCCCCAGACTGGAGCTGGAGTTTCCTCCTGATTTGCTGTAATTTTTAAAGGGCAGTGAGCGGACATCAGGCACCTGTGTATTGCCAATGAGGATGGTGGTTCACGTGATGGAACACCCTGCCCATGTGATGTAGTATTGGTGGACACTCTGACGATGTAATACAGGCTACGCAGTGAGTGGAGATCAGTAGAGAGTGGACAATCCTATCATGCGTTGGGGGTTACACAGTGCATATAGGTGGACACTCTGACCATGTGTTGAGGCTTTAGCCAGTGAGTAGAGAGGTACAACCTGACCGTGTGACAGGGGTTAGGCAATGAAACACCCTGACCATGTGACGGGGGTTAGGCAGTGAGTGGACGCAGACACCCTGACCATGTGACGGGGGTTAGGCAGTGAGTGGACGCAGACACCCTGACCATGTGACGGGGGTTAGGCAGAGAGTGGACGCAGACACCCTGACCATGTGACGGGGGTTAGGCAGTGAGTGGACGCAGACACCCTGACCATGTGATGGGGGTTAGGCAGAGAGTGGACGCAGACACCCTGACCATGTGATGGGGGTTAGGCAGAGAGTGGACGCAGACACCCTGACCATGTGATGGGGGTTAGGCAGAGAGTGGACGCAGACACCCTGACCATGTGATGGGGGTTAGGCAGAGAGTGGACGCAGACACCCTGTCCATGTGATGGGGGTTAGGCAGAGAGTGGACGCAGACACCCTGACCATGTGATGGGGGTTAGGCAGAGAGTGGACGCAGACACCCTGACCATGTGATGGGGGTTAGGCAGTGAGTGGACGCAGACACCCTGACCATGTGACGGGGGTTAGGCAGAGAGTGGACGCAGACACCCTGTCCATGTGATGGGGGTTAGGCAGAGAGTGGACGCAGACACCCTGACCATGTGATGGGGGTTAGGCAGAGAGTGGACGCAGACACCCTGACCATGTGATGGGGGTTAGGCAGAGAGTGGACGCAGACACCCTGACCATGTGATGGGGGTTAGGCAGAGAGTGGACGCAGACACCCTGACCATGTGAAGGGGGTTAGGCAGTGAGTGGACGCAGACACCCTGACCATGTGATGGGGGTTAGGCAGAGAGTGGACGCAGACACCCTGACCATGTGATGGGGGTTAGGCAGAGAGTGGACGCAGACACCCTGACCATGTGACGGGGGTTAGGCAGTGAGTGGACACAGACACCCTGACCATGTGATGGGGGTTATGCATTGAGTGGAGGTAAGTAGAGGGAGTACAGTTGGCCACCTGGAGCTGAGCCGGCTCTGTCTCATCTTCTGCTCCTGCTGCAGACGGGTGTTCTCCAGCTTCACCGGGCTGGGGATGAAGCCCACCTCACAGCCCTCCTTCACCAGACGCCCAATCCACCAGTCATTATTGTACTTCTGTGGAGAGACAGAGGCAAAACATCCTTAAGGGAATGGAGGTTTCAACGTCAGCACATTCACAGAGTAGGGGGAGGGATAAACAGTGTTGTGGTTTGAGGGCGTTTGTTGCTGCAATTCCTCTCATTGACCGTTAGAAGTCCGAATTTACCTCTTGGACCTTTAAGATTAGAGGAAGAGGTCTTCCTGACCAGAGGAATCGCAATGATTGGGGTAACTGACCTCTTTGATGTGCAGGAAGTCTTTGGCCTCGAAGGAGATGGCCATGCCCTGCACTGGGACATCATCGTTGGGGCCGGAGTTGTAGCCCACGTTAGTCCTCACAGCGAAGGCCACTGGCTTGGTCTTGAATGAAGAATGAAGAGTGGGTGAGCGAGAGGGAGACAGAGAGAAAGAGAGGGGGATAGAGGAGTGAGAGAGAAGGGTGAAAGAGAAAGAGAGGGCAAAGGGGAAGAGAGTGAGAGAGGAGGAGAGGAAAGAGAGAGGGTCAAAGAGCAAAACTAGCCAGAGAGAGAGGGATAGAGAGAGGGGAGAAAGAGAAAGGGGTGAGGGGAAGAGAGAGTGAGAGAAAAGGAGAGGAGAGAGAGACCAAGAGCAAAACAGATATCGAGAGAGAGAGAGAGGGAGAGAGAGCGACAACAAGAGACAGAGAAACTAATCTTGTCTTATAGGTGTGCAGAGTTTTCATTAGGCACGCTCTGATACAGCATCTGGTATCCAAGCATCAGAGGACAGGGAATGCGCCAGGCGCAGGGAAATGACTGGCAGGGAGATGAGCGCAGGAACATAAAGGCTCTTATCTCTCCCGCCTCTCGCATGGGTTTCAGATGATGTGCAGGCCCGGGCGGCGTGCGGGAGGGATGTTCACACTCGGCTGGGGGCCCGGGCGGGGCGTGTTCTCACACCTTGGCTTTCTCGAGCGTGGCGAGGGCCTGTCTGTCCGCCTCCTTCCTCAGCGCCTCGTGGTCTTCCTCCAGGGACACGTCCGAGTCAGACGGCCGGCTGGTGTAGGAGTCCGCAGAGCCCTGGGAGACAGATATGAGGGGAGGGGGGGAGGCGGGGGTGGGTGTGAAACACGTCGCCAAGCACTGCTGATCCTGTCGATACGTGCGTGCGAGCAAATTTGTGTGCGTGTGCGTATGCATACACATGCGTCTGAGAAAATGTACCTGCGCATGATTCAGCGTGTGTGGGCGTAGGAATGCGTATGGATATTTTTTTGTGTGACTGTGCATATGTGTAAGTGTGTGCACGTGTGTATGTTGGGCCAAAATGGGGGGGGGGGCAGATAATTGCTATTTATGTGTGTGTGCGTGTGTGTGTGGGTTATGGTGGTGGAGTCAGATCAATGGTCAATTATCTGTTTTTCAATGTCCTGTGGTCCAGTCTAATCCCACTTTTAAGCATACAGTATTTCAAATGTGAGGATTCACAACAATCATAGATTGAGCAGGTTAATACATTAGGATCCTCCCACATGTATCCTCCCATAAAAGACTGCCCTGAAGTATCCTAGCTAAGACCACCTAGCTTGCAAAGAGGAAACATTGGTTATAGTTGATCCATTGACACAAAGCCATAATACTAACACCAAGAATACATTACATTTACATTGACATTTTTGTCATTTGGCAGACACTTTTAATCTAAAGCTACTTACAAGTGCATAGGTTCTTTCACAGGTTAAAAGCATCAAATCCATACCTAGCAAATACTACTTTTTAAGATTTTTAAATATTTTTATTAAGTGTTTTTATGGTTTTCTCTTTTGCCAAACAGTAATATGTTTGTGGATGCAGTCCGTATGCATTGAGAATTGGTACTTTCTTCAGGGTTAGCATAGTTAACTTGCACTAGTGCTTTAATAATGTTGCATGTTTACTCTCTGCTCTGGGAATAATGTTAGTCTAGCCTGGTAATATTGCTCATTTTAATTAGACTAACACACTTTTGTCTCTCCTGTATTGTAAGTCACGATGTCAGACCAGTCATTTCACCAACCGTATTTAAAAAAAAAAATTTAATCTCTTGTGGTCCAGTCTTATCCCACTTTTAAGTGTATAGTACCTCCCATTTCAAATGTGATGATTCACAAGAACAGTCATAGATTGAGCAGGGTAAGCTTATGTCCTCCCAGACTGGCCTGAAGTATCCTAACTTGCACTATTGCTTTAGCAATTTAGCATCTTTTCTCCCTGGTCTGGGAATATAGTTAGTCTAGCCTGGTAATATTTCTCATTTTAATTACACTAACAGACTTTTGTCTCGATGTCACAATGAATCAGAGGTTCTGCTAAATTTGCATACTGTAATATAACATGAAAATAGCATTCTACTGCTAGAGTTCTACTACTAGGTTACAACATGACAGTAAATAAGAAAAGTTCATACACCCTTAATATCGTACAGCCGTAGCCTGAAAGTGGCACGGAGAAGTTCTATTCTACGAGGATAAGCCTGCCAGGCTGGCCACAGCTCTGAAATGTGCGTGTTCAGCTGTCGCGCTGCTCCACGGGACGACAGATGGAGGCAAACAGCAGGACCAGACCCCCTTCGCTGGGAAGTTAGTGCAGGAATCCGGGAGAGGGAAAGCTGCTCATTTTAATTAAACTCGTCTCGGCCTGGCCCCGTCTCTTGACCTGCGGGGCCAGGGGCCGCCCCTACCCCTGAATAAAGCATGTCGCCTGGTGGAGGGGCGTGGTATCACAACCGGGGGCAGCTGTCCACTCCTGCCCCATCGTGTACTCCTAGCTCAGCACGCGGCTTCAAGCCTGTCCAACACACTGATAAAAACTACTGTCCTAACCCTTTCAGTCCCAACAGTGCCATATGGCACTCTCAACCTGTTCAACCGATCAAAATGGCTGCCATGCTATTGTTTTAAAACCAACAAAATGTCTCAATTTTCTTAACCAAAGCAAAAACCCCTTTGGATTTGGGTGGAGTCACTTCATACTGGGCTTGGGACTAAAATATGCTACATTTAAATTTTCCTATCCCATTGGCAAATCATGAAACAAGTCAAACTGTCTTACCTCATTGGCCATATTTCTTACTTAGCAAAACAATAAAATAAAAAAATAAGATTGTGTTCGACTTATTTTTAGTTGTTTGCAGTGCAGGCTGGCCGGAGCCCTCCTCGGTACGACCGCACCTCTTAAAAAAGAACCACAACACGCAAAGCATGCTGCTGTAATCTCGATTGGGAAAAGTGACGCATGGTACGCGCCGGGGGCCGATTCCTTCGGCGAGCTGGCAGGTCGGTCAGGGGAAAGGGCCCAGGAGGCAGAGGAAATAAGGGGATTAGCCCAGTGACGGGACCGGCGGTGGGGGCAGTGCCCTCACAGCGTGTGCAGATGTGCTCTCTCTCAGATGGCATGCTCACTGCATCACAATGCTCAGTCACTATACGTCGTCTTAGCCCACAACAACTCATACAGTGGCTTCCTACGCTCTCAGAAAAGATGGTTCCAGAAAGGGGTCTTCTCTGGAATCACAGGTTTCTATCTAGTTCCAGGGTTCTTTGCCGGACAAAATGGTTCTTTGTCTGGGAGCTTTCACACTTTACACCTATGATAGAAGGTTCCATAAAGAACTAAAAAGGGTTCTGCCATGGAGACAAAAAGAACCAAAGAATCAAACCCAAAGAACCCCTTTTTTCCTGTAGTGTCATGGTACTGACTAGGGATGGGCATGGTTAATCCATTAACTGGTTAACCAAAATGGACACGACCAAAACCAACGTCTTAACTTAATGTTAACTTTTTTTAAATGATTAAATTCTGCATTATACCCGTAGGTATAATTATTTAAAACATTTTTTGCTTTTTAACATTCATAAAAACGTTCTTAAGAGTGGTTCTATGTTTTCATTGCAGTTGTGGGTAGAGCAGCCAAATTAACATGATTGTGGCACCACTGACTCGAAAACACAGCGGAGGCTATGACAAGTAACACTTTAAAGAGGATAATCTGTAAAAATGTAAGTGTAAATAATTAGGTTCAACAACTACATGAGGCGGTACTGATGGTGCAGTGGGTAGCACTGCCGCCTCACAGCAAGGAGGTCCTGGGTTCGAATCCCTGTCGGCTGGGGCCTCTCTGTGCCGAGTTTGCATGTTCTCCACGTGTCTGTGTGGGTTTCCTCTGGGTACTCCGGTTTCCTCC
The DNA here is from genome assembly GCF_963514075.1 of Conger conger. Taxonomy (NCBI): domain Eukaryota; kingdom Metazoa; phylum Chordata; class Actinopteri; order Anguilliformes; family Congridae; genus Conger; species Conger conger. Next base: position 47,044,665 of record NC_083761.1, on the reverse strand, counting down.
CACAGTCCAAAGACATGCAGGTTAGGTTAAATTGCCCATAGGTGTGTGTGTGAGAGTGAGTGAGTGAGAGTGAGTGTGAGTGAGTGAGTGAGTGAGTGTGAGTGAGTGAGTGAGTGAGTGAGAGTGAGAGTGAGTGAGTGAGAGTGAGTGAGTGAGTGAGTGAGTGAGTGAGTGAGTGAGAGTGAGTGAGAGTGAGAGTGAGAGTGAGAGTGAGAGTGAGTGCGTTCCCTGCGATGGACGGTGATAAGTGGGTTAGGAGAATGAACGAACTACGTGATATAATGTGCAACCAAAGCACCCTGACAAGTCTGTAGATGAAGGAGAATGCGATTCAACCAGAAAATAGCATATTGCACAGCACTTCAGTCGTATAATTACTAATGACATGTTGGCTCTTAATTTTGTTAAGCTAAATAAAGGCCTTCTTAAACCAATGGAATTGTTAGAGCCAGGATATACCATCATGCAAGTTCATTACAGCGCAGTTTGAGAATTAACAGTATACGGTAAAGATAAATTTGGGAAAATAAAATCCAACCATCTTCCGGAGTGTAACGTTACTTTTTCCACCGACAATGGCGACATAGTCAACGTGACTGTAACATGTTGATGGATGGGAAATGAAAACAGCTGTGCTGCAAGCTCACAGCATAAATGAGTCACACGACCGAAAACACAGCAGCTCATCTTAGAACTGATTAGAATAAAAAATGTTACTTGTATTTTTATTACCTCTGAAATGAAATGAAATTAAAAACAGCATGATGTGGATTTTAAGGGAAAAATTACAATGAGAAATGACACTGAAGTGTTTGACAAGTTCAGTACGACAAGTTGTATTGCCAGCTTTCTACAAATAAGGGACCTCGCCATCAAAACAAGCCCAAACAACTGGACTGGATTTTGCAATTGCAGACCGTGGCTGGGAGTTGAACACGCCCTGGTCAGAGTCAAGACATTGAAATATTTGGATATATTACCGGTGACACACTGCTATAAACATGCTGTCTTTTGTGCAACCATAAATTAATAAAGTCACGTTTTGCAGTAACATATCTAATTAATGTGACTTTTATCGTTTTGGCTTCCAAAGCACACTGTATATCCGTGAATATGTAGTTCACATCACTGCAGCTTTTCATGGGGATATTGACTCCAAAGTTCTTTGTCTTTAGCTCAGAGGAATTCATTAAAACACTTATTAATCTTGTTTTTAAAAAAACATTTATGACTTCCACATTGGTGACACTATGCAATTGTGTATCGTATCCAGTTAGAGACTGCCCTAAATACTGGTCTCCGCAGCCACACCATCACACCATTTCTTTTCATTTACACACCATCAGAGACAGTTAGCCCTCCTAGTGTTTGCACTGAAATAACTATGCTGTTCTGGAGCTGGTTTTGAATCAAGGCTGTTACATTACAGTATCTTGGCAAAATATGGTGAAGGAAATATAGCAGGTATGGTATTGAATGCCTTGGCTATAAAGCCCGTTTTTCAACACCAGTTTCGTATTCTTAACCACTTTTCCCTTGCATTATAACAATCGTTAAAAAGTATGCTGGACCATATCACGATGGAGTTACGCAAACTGTATCTGCACCTGAAATGCGGCACAAACACACGTTTAAAATTATGGCTATCTATTCAAGAAGCCCAAGTCTGTAACTATGATTCTGCTGTCAGTTTTAGCTTGGTGAGTTGTCTATTATTGGAGAATTAACATGACCTTGCTTTCAGTACTTTATGTAATAGCACTCTGGTTTTTTCCCAGGTTTCACAGAGCCCCTTTACAGCGCTGAGTGCAGACAGAGATGCTGACAGCTGACTGCGCAAAATAGAAATAGTGAGTCATTAGGTGTGATCTTTTTTGTTGGGAAAGTTGTGAGGATGTCTCATAACAGATGTCACGAAGTCAGATGATTCACGCTCTCATGAGCCCTCCCCAAGACACAATGCAATGCAAAGTACTGTTAATAAATCAGGACAGGCATTTTTAAGAGGCAAATTAATCCAGAGCTGGTTTACACATCGGGGTGAAAGCTAGGTGTAAGAGGCAGGCAATCCAATGATTATGTGGGCGTTCATTTTACCGGCAGGCTACAGTGTGCATGTTCCCATATGCAGCCGTCACTCAGAGGTCAGAGGTCAGCGGTGAAGTCCTCAATGACGGAATAGAGACCGGTCAGGTTGTGAAGAGCGCAGCGGGCTAAAAATATGACGGAGCTGGCAGCCGCGAGAGCAGCGGCAGGGGAGAGCGAGGCCTCCAGCAGCCGGCTGGAGCGCAGAGGAGCGGCGGTGAATCCCAGCCCGCCAGCTCGGCCGGGACAGAGCCAGAGGCAAGGCGCCAAGGCCGCCTCATATACGCACGCAAACAACACAACAAATGCCACCCTCGTCTATTTCACAAGCCATAGCACGCGTGTGTGCACGGGGGGGGGGGGGGGGGGGGGGGGGGCCCGCTACCCCACGACAACGCATTCAGGCCTACGTGTAGCGGCCGGTGGAAACAGCCCTCGCCGTAGAGACCCTCCCCCTGCGCTGCAGTTTCGTTTAGAAACCGTTACGTGCGGCTAGCTCCACTGACAGCCCTCCCGCTTTCGATTTAAGCCAACTGCTAAGGGGCGGAATGCATGCGAGCACACAGTAATGACAGCCACTTACCGGCTCTGAGTCATCTAACCCGTACAGGTACATCCCGACATGGACGGCGCCAGCGAGACCAGCCGGCGCGGAGACCCCGCCGAGCGAGCGGAGGAGTTGCGGCCGAGCGGCGGAAACGACCCGGCTGCCTTTAGAAACCGTCTCAACAGGTCCGGTGCGCGGCGGAAAACGACCCGGCTGCCTTTAGAAACCGTCTCAACAGGTCCGGTGCGCGGCGAAAACCGGAGGAAAGAAAGTAAGGCTCGGTCTCGCCGCGATGCGCAACGGCCAGGGAGAGAATCAATAGTTTATGAAAAGCGTGAAGAAATGCGTCCAACTACGGGGGAGGCGGCGGGAGGGGCTGGGAAGCATGAGAGGATGTATCACCTGCAACCGGGCTCACCACCTATGAGAACAACAGGAGAGAGCTGAACTGGGAGGAGGCCAACCTGGCAGAGAGGTCTTTCTCTCTCTCCTTCTGGCTGTTTCTCTCTCTCTCTCTCGCTCTCTCTCTCTCTGTCAATGGGATCTGTCGCTAGTTTCCCTGCTTGCTTCAATTCACAGCTCCTGTTCAAAATAGCACCCTACCAGCTGATTCTTTCCCCGCTGTCCTATTGGCTGGTGTAGGCAAGGGACCCAGGCAGTGTCATAGTAACCAGCCCTAGTACAGAGCCTCTAGTACAGAGAGAGAGAAAGAGAGAGAGCGTGGAGGGGAGAGGCACAGTAGAGACAAGAAAAGAGATATCACGGTAATATGTGTATAAAACATAACATCCATCCATTACCACCATGATTGGGGTGATCCTTTAAAGAGAGAGGCCTGTTTCTGCACGAGGTATGGGAAACAAAGTGAAAGAGCGCTGTGGGGAGAGGTGGGGCAGAGAGAAAGAGAGATGAATTGCATGGTGGAGGCGGGGTAGCGAGTGGCGGAAGGTGGGCGCTGCGGTGCATCCTACAGGCCAGCCCAGGTGAGCACTAGCAGAGGGCCCCCCCCCCGTGAAATCCAACTACCAGCTGTTTCAAAGCAGCTTCATCTGTCTTTTTCAGCAGGGACTGAAGAGCTCTCCGTCTCCAGTTCACCCCTCACACGGTCTGCCGAAATGCGGCACAAATCCCCTCACGCGCCACGGTCCTGTGCTCTCTGAGAATTGCAGTGTGGTCACTACCATCTCGGAAGTCAGCAGTTTCCAACATCCAAGCAGAAATATAAGTAGAAATATCCTACTGAATGGTTATAAATGGTGTCATTCTAAGTCAGGATCTCTGGGCACCTCCGGAGTGTTCCGAGTTTGCAAGATGATGACAAATACGTCAAAACTGAACATTGTGGTTATTTTGGTGACGTCCATTATTCATGTTCATCCCTGCATGGGTCGGAACATAGGGTCGGAGGTGCTAATTACATTGCCCTTTTATCAGAGTTCCTACCTTCCTCCTTGAGCAGTGAACACAGCATTACTGTATGAGTTTACCACCCTGAGAAAGCATTACTGTATGAGTTTACCACCCTGAGAAAGCATTACTGTATGAGTTTACCACCCTGAGAAAGCATTATTGTATGAGTTTACCACCCTGAGAAAGCATTATTGTATGAGTTTACCACCCTGAGAAAGCATTACTGTATGAGTTTACCACCCTGAGAAAGCATTACTGTATGAGTTTACCACCCTGAGAAAGCATTACTGTATGAGTTTACCACCCTGAGAAAGCATTACTGTATGAGTTTACCACCCCGAGAAAGCATTACTGTATGAGTTTACCACCCTGAGAAAGCATTACTGTATGAGTTTACCACCCTGAGAAAGCATTACTGTATGAGTTTACCACCCTGAGAAAGCATTACTGTATGAGTTTACCACCCTGAGAAAGCATTACTGTATGAGTTTACCACCCTGAGAAAGCATTACTGTATGAGTTTACCACCCTGAGAAAGCATTACTGTATGAGTTTACCACCCTGAGAAAGCATCCAGGGAGGGGGCTGCTGGGTGGCTCATCCACCCCTAGCGTGTAGGTGGGCCACAAGGTCTGGGATCAACTCCAACCCTGGTCAGTAGCCCCTCGGGGCAGCACCTGAAGGCATTCGCCTCTTTTAACCGGCCTACAGCGGGTAGAGGTTGAGCCTCTGCCGAGGTGTCTTGTTTACTTTATGAGAGTATCTCATGGGTGTTTCTCAAAACAGTAGAAAGATGATGATTTGCCAATTGCCTTATGCAAATGCTCTCAAATCACAGACTTTACAGAGTAATCACCAAGAGAGCCAACATTTAGGAGAATCAAGCATTAGAATAATTTTAATTTTCATATTCCATTACCCACAATTTCTCGAAGGCTCTGAAACGTGGACAATCAAAGCGCTTCTCAAAATCCACCCAAGGCACAAGCAAACCGACTGCACCACGCGCTGCTGTCAGTATTTCAAGCACACCAATATTACTAATCCGTGTGGGAAATGCTCAGACTTTTTTCAACAAAGTCCATTTGTACTTGATCTCCTCATGATGTATCTTTGAGTTGACTTGCAAGCACATCACTCAAGCAGACCTGGGTCAAATACTTTGCTTTGGATTCAAATACTTTTCTATGTTTTAGACGGCTGAGCTTGTCTGGAGTATTGGGACCAATGCAATCCTCTCAAAATCCTGCCTTCAGGCCCTCTTGGCTGGCTCAATTGCATCAGGCAAGATCAATCAAACGCAGAAAAGTATTTGACCCAGGTGTGCACCAAAGCAAAAGTTCTGATACCGGGTCAGGCATTGCAGGGCGTCCCTACACTGGCAAAAAAGCAGCCAAACCCCCAATCGTGGTGAGGAGATGTTGGAAGAGGGTGAAGAGGGGAAAACAGGAGCGGACGTGTCCCTGTAGGAGAGTGCTACGAACACTCATGGTCGACAAGCAATTTTGCAAAACAGGTAACAGCGGGTCAGCTGCCGCCTGCTCTCCTGTGATACTATGTGGACGGTGAGACAGACCAAAAGGGCTCTCTGCATAATGAAGGCTGCCAGACATGCCCCGGGGGTTGGAAACATGTTAACAGAGCTGCCATTTGGATAACAATGCGGCCGCTGCTAAGGACTTCATAAAAGGCAGAGCTGTGGAGACCGCACCGGATCTTTCCGTGTCCTGCCCCTCTGAGGCTGGCTGGAGCGGCGGAAATAACCCAACACTGGTTTGCCCATTTCTGCCCTTTCCTTCACGATTTTATAATGTTTCCAGCTTCGCTAATTGAGATGCTAATTGACATGATGGTAGCACTGTACTGTGTCTGATGGCCAGGCAGCTCCCGCTGTACACCAGGAACAATGGGGGACAGATGGAGAGACTGCTGTTGCTCGCAGTGGATACTGATTCCTCGGTGCGGTGCCACAATGCATCATGGGCACTCTACTGAGTCAGTCCTCCCGAGGCCGCTACCACCCGCTGGAACTCTTCATAATCAGCGAGGGCGATCATGAAAATGAATTACCCTACCCTCAATCGTAATCCCATGAGCAGTTCACCATGACAAAAAAAGGCAGGGGAGCCAATGAGAGGTAATCAGGCATGTAATAATGAATGGTGTAAAGTTAAACATGGAGGAACAGACTCGCGAGAGCGACTGTGGGTGCCGCCCCAGCGGTAAAAGATAAGTCCAGGACAGGTGCCGAGGCAGTTTGCGGTTCAGAGCCTCTGAGAAACAAGCAGGGCACGTCCTGAAGGAACAGAGGCAAAGGACGCTTCCACACTGGGGTAGGCTCTCTGGAGGAAGTCTTCCAGTGCATTCGCCCCGATTTTTAGGGTCATGTTTTCCCCATTTGTCAGTGTTTTGTCTTACGGGAAGGGGACCGGGTGGGAGATGCACTCTGGGAGGGGCAGGGGAAAGGAAGGCCTGCTGGGATTGGGCCACGGAGAGCAACGATACTCGAGAACGGGGCACATGCTGGCATTATGTAACTCACCTTGACGACTGCGAACAGTCCTTCAGAAACTGAGAAACTGAGGATCCCAAGGTGGGTAAAAAAAATGCTAATGGGCATCATAAATTAGGAGAAAAATTTCAATAAAAACAAAAAGCCTAAAACACAGAGCAGCCCTCTATAATACTCTAAAGCACAATGACCGGGGGAGGTGCACAGATCACAATCTGCAGAATAAATGCGGTGGATTCATGAAACAGAACAGATGTGAGTTGCCAGGGACAAGATGGCTGAAGATATCATACAAAGTGCAACATTTGTATGCAACAACACCTGTAAACCGTTTCACTGTCAGGAAGAATACTGACTGGATAATACCAAGATGAATTGGCAACATTGTGCTTTCAAAACGTAACTGAGCATAAATGTAAGTGTAATGTAACCTTTAAGCATAAATTTACAAATTACCTTTACAGTGAAATGGTGCTTTTTTGTGTTAAATATATATGATCATATATTATAGGGCGGTACAATTCTGCATGCAATGTTGATAAAGAATGTGGATAAAGTATACAGAATAATTCTGTGCCTGGGCTGAAAATAATTTATACTTCTCTTAAAAAAACACATTACACTCACAAAAACAATGGTTCCGAAAGAAACCCTTTGATTCCACAGAATTAAATTCTAGTTAAAGGGTTCTTTGTGGGGAAAAATGGCTCTTTATCTGGGAGCTAACGTGGTTATCTGCAGTCAGACAGGGCCATGAAGTTAATCGTGTTTCCCGGCTATTGCCCGGTCGCGATGCAGTGAGTGAGCTGTCATCCGCCCTGGGTGGCGTGACTGCACCTGCCCGCGGTGCGGGGTGACAGCTGGCGAAGCTGGTGCGGTGTGCTCGCCTCCGCGCCCCAGGGCAACCAATGTGAGGCCTGTGAGGGCAGAATATCAAGGCGAGGGCTTGAAGCCTGATTTATACTTCTCGTGCGACCCTTGCTGCAAGTGTCGTATGACGAAATTGACGCATTTTCAGTAGCGTAGTACGACATCTTTTTCTTAGTATGGCACAGAATTTTGAGTGCACAGAATTTTGTTATGTCGCAAAATAGTCTTTGTATAATAGTATTGTGTCCCACAGCATTGATTGGACAGCCAGATGGAACACTGCAATTCATTGCCATCCATAGGCTACGCCAGGCTCCGCTGTGTTTTCAAAAATCAGCTGTTTGCCGTTTTGTTACCATAGAAACGACAGAACCAGGAGCCGCGGTGGTGCACGGACCTTGATGCAGGCATCATTTTGATGCAGTTGCACAGCGAGCTCCCTAACCCTAACCCGCCGCTCCGAGGGAGGGACTTGGCAGGGTTAGTAAGATCGCCGCATACAATAACGCGCCGATCGCCTCGGCATCACAGTCGTGGTTGGAGAAGGTGCGTTGCCCTCCGGATCATTAAATCCATTTGTGTTGCTGGGGGACGGGGTCGTATGTATGTGGTGTATCCTAGAAAACATGGGTAATTGGTATAGATAGGGTACAATTGGCAACCAAATTTGTAACCGTTATCACAAGCCTTCCCCAAAGTATAAATAAAAATCATTGGGCGGCACTTTCATTGTCGTCATAGGACACTTGTCTTAAGGGTCGTGTGACGAGTGTAAATCAGACTTAAGCCTGGTTGCGTGACTTAGGACTGCAGGCTGCAGGCTTATGCCAGGGTCGCAAAGAGCCTTGTGACGAGTGTCCTATGGCAAAAATGATATGCTGCAGACACAGGCAAATCTTGCTGCAGGGTATTGACAACCAGGTGGAACACTATAATTCATTGACATGGATTGGCTATGCCAGGCGCCACTGTGTTTTTAAAAATGTAAACATCGTCTGTTTGGCATCTTGTTACCATAGAGACAACAGAACCCTTGTCACAGACCTTTGCTGAAGTATAAATGCAAAACGCTGTGCAATACTTTCATTTTTGTCATGCGACACTTGTCCAAAAAGTTGTGCAACCAAGTATAAATCAGGCTTTAGGGTTCTTGTAACGTTGCTAAAAACACTGTACCAGTTTAAGACTCTGGTGACAGTACCATTGCAGAGACTTGATAGTCACATGTTAGCTGGGTTTCAGATATGGCTGTGCTGGTGCTGACAGCCATGTTTCTCCCTGATGCTGTCGCCTCTAACTGCCATAGACCCTCATCCCTTCCCTGAGAAACAGCACCGACCACAGCCCCAATACTGGCAGTCAGACATTCATATGCAGTCACTTGAGAGTACGCACAGATTGCAGATCTGTGTCAAATATGTAACTGTTTTGGATTGCACTTTTCTGTGCTCGAATAAACTTGCCTGGTGCAATTGAGCCGACCAAGAGGACTATAAAGAGGGTTTGCACTTTCTGGGAATATGTCATAGGTTCCAATACACCACACAAGCTCAGTTGTGCTTAGAGAAGTATTTGAATCCAAAACACGTACGTATTTCACCCAGGCCTGACACATTTGTGTGCTCTTTACGTACACGGTCATATACACTGTCCTCACGACAGTCATATACACTGTCCTCAGGACAGTCATATACACTGTCCTCACGACAGTCATATACACTGTCCTCACGACAGTCATATACACTGTCCTCACGAAAGTCATATACACTGTCCTCACGAAAGTCATATACACTGTCCTCACGTCAGTCTGCTAGCACAGTCTCACGTGAGCAAGTGAGTGTGTTGTGTCCAAGCCCAGGCAGGCGTGAGACGTGGAGAGCTTGCGCTCCTACGCGTGAGGTTGACCGTGATGTTCTCATACCTCCTCTCTTGCACCGTGGACACAGGCGACAGACTGTGAAATTGAGAGGAAGATATGCAATAGGCAATATGCAGGCGTTATGGAGAAAAGGAAGGGGTGGAGGGAAGAGGGAGGAAGGCTGAGACACCATACTGCTAACAATGCCTCAGGGTTTTTCCCTTTCCTTTTTCACTCTGACTGAACGCCAAGACGTGGCAAAGTTTAAAGCGCCTACCTTCTTCTGCAGTATGGCTTGTCTCTTTTGTTCCATATGTATTCTGGAAACTCATTCTGAAGCCCTGGATTACAGTGACTCAGGTAATGAAGACAGTGCAGGAACTCAGGTCTCTGGGATACATGCAATTCATTAAGTAGATTAAACCTAAAACTGAACACAGCACTCAAACAGCTGTAGATAACACTTAAAATTCAACAGAACTCAAGCAACAGTAGATCCTGGCCAAAAAAACTGAACTCAATACTTAAATGAAGATTAAACCCATAAATTAAAAGGACATTCAAACCAATAGATAAAACTTAAAATTGAAAAAGAAGTCAAATAACAGTACATTCATCCTAAAACAACTGCAAACCTAAAACAAAACACAATGCCTAGCAAATGTAGACTAAACCTAAAACTGAACACAATGGAACACTAATTGCAGATTACCCTTAATCCGAGCACAGACAGCTTGAATTTAATGTGTTCAGCTGTTTGCTCTCTCAGAAAAACTACCTGACATGACACTCCAGCCAAAGGTAGAACAAATTCATGAGGTATAAATAAAACAGAGATAAGAAATGTGTGGAGGCACTGGCCCGGTTCAGGAAGAGTACTTTTACAAACAACAATTTAAGGCCACAGAAATCAGAACATGCTCTGACCCTAAGAGCCCTCCCAGATTGGAGGAGCAATGAAATACAATCTTATACTTCTTCCCTATGCACATAAGCCAATGATAATACCCACCATTCCAACCCCTTCAACCTTAATGAATCAGCTATCAGGTATACAAAAGGATTCAGCTATAAAATGGAGGACCCACACCACAAGTTTATTAGTTTATTATTGAAATTTTATAACACAACCCTTGTATAAATTGGCAGATTAAAAATAAATATAACTCAACTTTTCACCCGAATGAGTTCAAGCAATAAACTGACAACTAAATCCTTGATTCACTTGTAAATGATCAGATTCCGGCCCAAATCCGGTTCTCTGACCCAAAGCTGAAACGGGATGAGAGAACCTGCACCCAGAACATGACAAGGCATAGACTGGGTCATAGCCTTCCTGAACTTTGACCTCACCAGCGACTGACTGGGCTGTGATTAGTGGCTGAGCTTCAGGTAGGAGCCCAAAGCTTGACAGAGGGATTCCATGTGCCATTTTTGCTAGGTTTTAAAAAGAAATGCAGTCTTTGTTCTATTCAAGTAACACAATGTTCTCACAATGTAACTGAAATGTTATGTCAATGTTATAACTTTACCACAACATGGCAGCAACATTGTGAGAACGTGTTGTGTTAGCTGGGAAGCTTGCTGTTGCAACATGTCTTTCTCCTTGCCACTCAGCCAGTCATCACGGTTCAGCTTCTGTCAACCGGGTTGCCCAATTTCTACCCTACCAGTGTGCAAATTCACCTTCAGGCCACCCCTTAGGCCATGTGGTTCTACAACGGACACACAACAAGTCTTTGGCAACTGCTACAAACCGACTGTAGTGGGTGTACTCTGGGAGGAGGCCCGGCACCCTGACCCCTACCGCCAACACCTGTGAGTCAGCGGTCCTCTCTGACGATGCGTCACCGACATGCTGTTCCCCGATTCGACGGAATTGCCAGCGCTCTCTCACACACTGACCTGCATTGGTGGAACTGGGTCGTTCCAGAGAACAAATTACGGTGTGTCACCTGGAGCTGTGCTATGCTAATTTTAACTGTGACAAGACTGCTTACGTTCACGATCGCTGGGGGCATCCAGCCAAGACTGACAAACGCGAGAAAGAGCTGTGGAAACAATCTGTGGAAACACCGTACACTCAATTCCACCTGTCACACATTTAAAATACGTGCCGCTTCCCAAATGTGGCAACGATAGATAATTTTAGTAACTTCACAGTAAACTTTGAGTTAACTGTTCACATTGCTACATTACAACCAATGGAAAACGCATCAAGATGATTAAGCCCAATGTAATTCTAACCAATTAATAAAAAATAGGTAGCACCCACAGAAGAAATTTTACATTTCATTCTTAGGTAATGCTTATAATTACTTTTCCGCACTTTTGTTCTTTACTACCATGTTGCTCCCGAGCAATTGATTTCTTACAATAAAAACCAAAACTACTAAATCTCAGACACACACAGGGGAACCCGTAGGTACTGAGGTCTTGCAGCAGGCTGGTAAACAAGAGGGAGCTAAAATCCCACTGCCGCCAGCAGCTGTGGCTAAGCCAAAAGAATTGAGCCCCGGGAATGAAGAGGAGGACAGGCCAATCCAGAGAACAAGAAATCCGGAGCCGAAATGGCTGACGGCTCAGCGGCACACCTGAAGCTCGCCTCCCAGCCTGCACCCCAAACTGCAGGAGAGTTCCCTCAGGAGCCCAGCTTACCACATGGGGACTCTGCATCGTCTCCGCCGCGTCCATTCGTTTGCCGTTCCCGGCACACAACGGCAAATCGGGGAGGGAGAGATGGAGAAAGAGAGAGAAAGTAGAGCGGTTCTTGTGTGGGTACTCTCCTAACCCCTAATCCCCCCTATCTCCACCCCACAGACCAGAGCAGGGCAAAAGCAGAGAGAGGAGTGCATATGAGAGAGAGAACGAGACAGAGAGAGAGAGCGAGCGAGAGAGAGAGAGGAGAGAGAGAGATGAGGGGTCAGGTTACAGGACTAGTGCTACATTTGCAAACGGGTGTAGTATATTTAGCCCTGTCGGGGCAGATACAGGCCTCGAATAAAATCTGCACCAGAAGGAGGCCTGGTATGTGTTCGTCAGCCATTCAGTCTGCTGCCCCTCTGACGTGGGAACCCTGCAGCCCCCGATTCCCCCTGCGCTCCCTACAGTCAGTCGAACAGCGGGAGGGTGGGTGGGGATACAGTAACAGCAGGTTCAGGGGACGCACTTTCAGAAATGCGCATTCGGTAAAATTCGGGTTTATATGATAGTTATCCTGAGTTAAACTGGTGACCACATGCCAATTTGAAGCCCAGCTTTTACTGAAATTCATCTAGTTGAGAATTTCACTAATTTCCCACATCTACGCCAGATTGTAGCACAACTGAGAATCTGGCTGCCAGTAACATACAGTATGATCATATGAATAAATATGACCTCAGAGTAAATTAACTCTTAATTCATCCCCTGTAATAGACGATGTGCAAAGTTTTGCTGCATTATTAAACAGATGAAACACTTATCAAAAAAGCGTGTGTGTGTGTGTGTGTGTGAGAGTGTTGTGTGTGTGTGTGCATGTGAGTGTGTGTGTGTGTGAGTGTGTGTGTGCATGTGTATGTGTGTGTGTACCTGCGTGTGTGCGTGTGTGCGTGTGAATGTGTGTGTGTGCGTGTGTGTATTTGTGTGTGTGTGCGTGTGAGTGTGTGTGTGTGCGAGTGTGTGTGTATGTGTGTGCGCGTGTGTGTGTGTGCGTGTGAGTGTGTGTGTGTGTGTGCGTGTGCGTGAGTGTGTGTGTTTCATTGAGGATCCCTCAGTGCCATTCACTTGAGGCATAAAGTCGTTGGTCAAAACTATGAGGCACGGTGACTTTGATCCTGTGCCACATGCAGCGATTCACCTTCCTGACTCAACAGCACCCCCAACCCAACAATACATTATAGTTAAACAGTTTATAGTTAACATATAACATATTAATAACTTATAGTTAAATAGTTAAAGCGCAGACTCTCAACTTTTATTAAATAGTATTTCAGGGCACCATAATGTTTGGGACAAATGCAGGTGTATATATATTTTTTCTCCAAGTAGAAAATATTGTACTGCTTGCTTGAAAATTTGAGACATTTCCTTACCCCATTGGCAAATCTTGAAATGTACTTGTCAAGAAACAATAGTCTTGCCTTATTTAGCAAAAAAGAATAATAGAAATATGATTTTTAGTCTCAAAATAGGATTAAAATACATGTTGAAATTGACTTATGTATTTTTTTTGTAGCGTGGAAACATTTCTTTGGGCAGGCCACTGGGCTAAACTGAAGTCAGTGTCACGCTCATGGAACAAGCTTCAGATGATGTGTGCTTTGTGTCGGGATACATTATCATGTTGAAAGTATCTATTTGAGTAGACTGTGGCCATAAAGGGAAACACACGGTCAGCAACAATATTTAGATATGCTATGACCGTCGAATGATGCTCAACTGGTATAAAGGGGTCTAATATGTGCCAAGAAAACATTTCCCACACCATTACACCACCACTAGCCTGCAGCATTGACTCAAGTCATGATGGATCCATAGCTTCATGCTGTTTCGGCCAAATTATGTTAGGCCAGGCAATGTTTTTCCAAATTTTTGTTTTGTTGAGAATGTGCCCACTGCTGCCTCATCTGTTTCTTAGCCGACGGGAATGGAATCCGCTTCAAGGTTCGATGTGTCGTGCATTCAGGGATGTCATTCTGCACACCACAGTTGCAAACAGCTGTTATGTCAACGTGTGGCCTTTCTGATAGCTTGAATGAGTCTGCCCATTCTCCTCTGGCCTCTGTTGGAACTGCTGCTCACTGAACGTTTCTTGTTTATCACACCATTCTCTGTAAACTCTAGAGACTGTAGTGTGTAGAAATCCCTTGAGGGCTGCTGGTACCACCACATTTGGCTCCAACGATCATACCATGGTCACAAGTCGCTTAGATCATGCATCTCGCCCATGTTTAATGTTTGGTCCAACAACAGCTAAACCTCTTCACCATGTCTGCATGCTTATGAGATTCAGTCACATGATTCACTGTTTGGAGGAGCAGGTTATTTACATTCATGAGTAGGTGTACCTACCTACTAGTAGCCACTGCTCTCCAAGATCATTGAAATGACAAAATCTGCATATTTCAGATCTTTTCCATAAATATTCTCTGAGTGTGAGTACTAGAAAAATTAAATATCCACAATTTTAAATGATGTATAAAATGTGCATGATTTTGTGATATAAATAAACACAATTGCCTAATAGCCTAAACGAGGAGAACTTGCTATACAATATCTGATGATATAAAGTGATTTGTGCATTAATCACTTGTTAACCATCCATTATCTGAACCCGCTTATCCTGATCAGGGTCGCAGGGGGGCTGGAGCCTATCCCAGCATACATTGGGCGAAAGGCAGGAATACACCCTGGACAGGTCGCCAGTCCATCGCAGGGCACACACACCATTCACTCACACACTCATACCTATGGGCAATTTAGACTCTCCAATCAGCCTAACGTGCATGTCTTTGGACTGTGGGAGGAAACCGGAGTACCCGGAGGAAACCCACGCAGACACGGGGAGAACAAGCAAACTCCGCACAGAGAGGCCCCGGCCGACGGGGATTCGAACCCAGGACCTCCTTGCTGTGAGGCAGCAGTGCTACCCACTGCACCATCCGTGCTGCACTTGTTAACCAAAGATTGTAAAAAGATTGAGACCAATCTGTTTAAGGGAAAGTTTTCCACTCCATAAATGTTATGCACAGCAGCCATTATAGGCTACATTTAATGATTACAAATATGGGAAAGATGCAGCCTCTGTTGACTTGCATTGGGCTTTTCTTTAATTCAGAGGACTATAATTTCTTGCGCACTCGATAGCTTCCTGTAAGCCATAATGATAAGTTTGTTTTCTTATGCTGCCAAATAGGCAAATTGATTATGCTATCCAGAAAATGTGTAAAAAAACTGATTTTTTAAAGTCTCAGAGCATTTTTGTTCATTGTTACAATTTTATTGAGCAAACCTGCTTGTAGTTTGTTTTAAATAGCCTAATTCCCTCTGCATAATCGGAAATATAAGTATGTATACAGGATATATAAAGGACACATCAACATTTGCTTTTTAATAAAGAACTATGGATGTATGATGTGTTTTTACTTGAAACATAGTTTCAATTATTTATAGGAACACAAATGTTCCCGAAAAGTACATTGTTTCAGTTGAGATCCGTTCAGTTCAGTGTTTACCAACTCCAACAGCACAGATTCAGTGCAGTGTGAGTGTAGTTTAATTCAGTAACAACTGTGTGGAATAGCTTGCAGGTTCTGTAGTGGAGGGAAAACCTCTTGAAAACCCACAGTTTTTCAGGCTTGATAAAGTACTAGATACTATCTAGATAGCTAGATAGTTTTTAGGTAAACAAAGTATTAGGTACACTTCAGTGGTAGGAAAATGGAGAGTGCTGTTGGGCTTAATGGCCTGTTCTCTTTTTTATTTTATGCCACATTTAGTTATGTTATGTTATGTCAAGTTATGTAATGTTGTGTTACATCAGAGCACAGATCAGTTTGGTTGGAGGCCAATATAATCTCTCCATGTGAAAGATAACTAAAAGCCCATACTGACAGCTGATATGTCTAATATTCAAATACAGGCTATACACTCAAAAAGACCCAGCCTCCCACAGTGTCCAAATTTCAGTACTACAAAACTGGCTACTACATGAGATGCCCAGCGCACAGGGTCTGCTGGATGATTCATCCAGTTAAGACAGTGTTCTAGCACATGGACTGGCCCCATGGCCCAGGATCAAATCCCAACTGTGCCAGAGCCAACCCTAGCTGGTAGCATTGCTGGGATTATGCTAAATTGGCGGTAGCATTGCCCCAGTTCAAGGAGGGCTGACTGGGTGCCCACAATCTGTTTTAGACAGACCTGGGTCAAATACATAATTGTTTGGGATTCAAAAGCTTTTTTGTTCTCAACTGATCTAGCCTGGTGCATTTGAGCCAACTGGGTACCAGAAGGCGGGGTTTGCACTTTTTGACAGTATTTAATATGTTCCAATACACCAGACGAGCTCGGTAATGTGGATAAAAGTATTAAAATCCAAAGCAATTACATATTGGACCCAGGTCTGGTTTGAGAAAGCTGCACATGAAGTGTCTTCCATCAACTGAAGTCTTGCAAGCTTGTTTTGTGGGCTGTTGTGTGGAAAAACAAGCAGCTGGAGACATTGCGCGATTCAGAGGAGAGCACGGGCTTGTCGATACCTTGCTGCATCAGCTGTGGAGGGCCACATATGAACTGGAATTCTGAATTTGGAGGAAAGCCTTGGGCCAGAAAGCATAGAAACAAATACACTCATTAAACACTTTATTAGGAACACTATACCAATACTGGGTAGGGCCTCCCTTTGCCCTCAAAACAGCCTCAATTCTTCGTGACAACACAAGATGTTGAAAACATTCCTTTGAGATTCTGTTCCATGTTAACATGATAGCGTCATGGTAATCTCTGCAGATTTGTCAGATTCATGTTGTGAGTGTCCTGTTCTACCACATCCCAAAGGTGTTCCATTGGCATCAAATCCGGTGACTGGGAAGGCCACTGAAGTTCATTAAACCAGTTTGAGACGACTTTCGCTTTGTGAAATGGTGCTTTACCATGCTGGAAGTAGCCATTAGAATGTGGATACATTGTGGCCATGAAGGGATACACATGGTCAGCAACAATACTCAAATAGGCTGTGGCATTCAAGTGATGATTGATTGGTATTAACTGGCCCAAAGTATGCCAAGAAAACATTCCCCACACCATTACACCACCGCTACCAGCCTGGAGTGTTGACACAAGTCAGGTTGGGTCCATGGACTCATGCAATTGGTGCCAAATTCTGATCCTACCGTCTGTATGCCTCAGCAGAAATCAAGATTCATCAGAACAGGCTATGCCCAGTTTTGGTGAGCCTGTGCCTACTGCAGCTTTCTGTTCTTGGCTGACAGAAGTGGAATCCAATGTGGTATTTTGCTGTTGTAGCCCATTTGCTTCAAGGTTCGATGTGTTGTGCATTCTGAGATGCTTTTCTGCTCACCACTATTGTACAGAGTGGTTATCCAAGTTACCGTAGCCTTTCCGTCAGCTCAAACCAGTCTGGCCATTCTCCGTTGACCTCTCTCATCAACCGTCCACAGAACAGCCGCTCACTGGATATTTCTTTTTGTACCATTCTGAGTAAACTCTGGAGACTGTTGTGCGTGAAGATCCCAGAAGATCAGCAGTTACAGAAATACTCAAACCAACAATCATGCCACAGTCTAAATCACTGAAACCTTTTCCCCATTCTGATGGTTGATGTGAACATTAACTGCATGATTATGCACTGCACTGCTGCCACACGATTGGCCAATTAAATAATCGCACAAATAAGTAGGTGGACAGTTTTACCTCATAGTGCTCAGCGAGTGTATAGTTAAACTATATTTTGGCACCGTTTCAAAATTCACAAACTCCGCAGAGAGGGAGAAATCAGGACTCGGAGTGCTCACATTTTCATTTTCTAGTCTTGAGTCAACAACAGCGTTGTTTGCTTCCACACAGTTGCTGCGGCGCATTTGCACACAATCCCACTCCTCCCTCTCAGAGCTCACGGCAAACAGTCATTAAGGCCGGTAAACAGAGGCGAAGGCGGGTGCACCGCGCGTCAGCCTGATCCCGGAGACACGCGGGGGAGAGAGGGGCAGGGCCGGGCGGCTGGGCCCGTTCCGCACACGCTCACGCACGGCCGGTAGTACGGAGCCTCGCTGCAAGCGCGTCTCTCAAACGAAGTGCCCAGAAACTATCCGGTCACAATGATTCGACTAGGCATATGCGAAAATGACAGCGGCCATTTCGATTCCGCCACTAGAGGGTGCCGGCTGCTCTAGTGAGACCGTCCCCCGCACGCCCCTTCTGGAAGGAGATCGAGACTGAAGGGATGGGACTCGTTCTAAGACGAGGAGGAAAATAACCATCCCCAAAACGGCTGGATTTACAACTGTATAAAGAGTCAGAGACTGAACACGCTGCGGTTGGAGGTCGGAGGTTTCCCCATCCATCTTCAGGTTGACGGGCCTGGCGAATGAATCATCGCTGTCAGCTTTTCACGGGAGACCATGAACTGTGATTGTAGCACGTTGGGAACCACATGGGAAGGCATCAGGGTTTTATCTAGTCTGACCGTTTGCATATGGTCAAAAGGCCCTACAGATTACAGGTCCCTCACAGGGCAAAATAAGTACACGAGCCAAAGTAAACACAAACCTGGTCTAAGGTATGTGTGTGTGTGTGTGTGTGAGTGCGTAGCCACCTGACTATGCCAGGTGCACACTGACTGCTGCTCATCTCCCATGGCTCCATAAATAGCCCACCACTTACAGGAGCATCAACGGAGCGATGACAACATCCACAGATGCATCTGCGTCTGTTTTTCCCCTGGTAACACTCGCCGCGCTCCGACACATGGATACGCGCATACGCGAGCACGCACCCTCCCCACGCAAGCCCCCACCTCCCCCCCCTTTCGACCGTGCCTGCGTGCTGAGGGGCTCAGTCTCCATGGAAACCAGGCCAGTGTACCACTTCCACAGTTGGCTATGGATGGCTGTGGGGGCGCGTGTGTTTGTGTGTGTGTGTGTGTGTGTGTGCAGGAGACCAAAATAAGAGATGGGACAAGTGTGAGAAAGAAAGGATAGAATGTACACACACTTATGTGAAGAAATATGGAGTGGGACTGTGTTTAAACAAATACGGCGAATGAAAACATCCCCCAGGTTCGAGAATACAAAGGCTTCAATTGAGAGATACGCCCTTTTTCAAAGAAGGAAAATTGCTGCTGCCTGTTAGTACATCCAGCTTTCCCACCTTTCGCCTCCTAGTACCCCCCCCCACCCCCACCCCCCCCTTCAACACACACCCGCCTACCCCCACCCGCGGGTTTGTCTGTCTGTCAGCGCAGATCAAACGAGCCGCCGCGACTAATTAAGCAATTAAAAGCGCAGCGTCGATCGCCATCACAGAGGCCGGTGGCAGGGGCAACCGGGCTCAGCACGACGAGTCGCTCCCATTAGCGGCTGGGCCCAACCTCCGCCGCGGGCCCCCACCCCCTCCTACCCGTCGCAGGGAGAGGAGCTAATGAGAGATTTGGCTGGAAAGGAGGGGGGGGGGAGTCTGACCTTTCAGATCCGCATGAGGGTGGCACACCCCCGCCGTCTTGCGGCCAGGGAGGGAGCTATTTTCCGGGGAGGGAGCTATTTTCCGGCGAGACGCGCAGACGGGGCCGCTAAATGTCAGCCAGGCTCCGTCCCTCCTTTAACTCAGAACAGCGCTCCATTAAACGTCTCGGAGAAGGGACCGCTTGGTGCGCCGCTGCACTTAATGTCATGCTGCCGGAGGGGTGGTGTCAAGGTTATGATGCGGATTCTATAGGCCAAGGCCCACCCACACCAAGAACGATAACTATACATAGGAAAACTATACATATGAAAGTTTCCAAAATCGTTTAAAAACTCAAGTGGAGTGCACACCACATATACACTCAGTGAGCAATTTATTAGGTGGACCTGTCCACCAGCTATTTTTAATCAGCAAATATTTAATCAGCCAATCGTGTGGTAGTAACTAAATGCATAAAAGCATGCAGATGTGGTCAAGAGGTTCAGCTGTTCAGACCAAATGTTGTGAAATGTGATCAAAGTGACTTTGTTGGTGCCAGACAGGGTGGTTTGAGTATCTCAGACAAAAAAATATCCAGTGTGTAGCAGTTCTGTGGGCAAAAACACGCTGTTAATGACAGAGGTTAGAAGAGAATGGTCGAAGCTGACAGGAAGGCGACAGTAACACAAATAACCACACATTACAACAGCGCTACAGTATGCAGAAGAGCATCTCTGTACACACAACGTATCAAACTGTCCATCCAAAGTGGATAGGCTAGGGCAGCAGAAAATATATGTCTAATAAATACCTAATATTGTGCTCACTGGGTGTATATGACAACAACAGTGACAAATTATATCATTTGGATCACTTTTCAGCTATTTTTTCCAGTGCATGATCAATAAAACACCTACAGCCAATCAAAATCCAACCAAATTTGTAGGGCGTCATGTTCAAAATGGCAGATGACATAGCCGAGAGACTATTTAGATAACGTTATTGTCCATCGGTATGAATGCTCACATAGTTATCGTTATAGTCATCGTTCTTGGTGTGGATGGGCCTTTAGTCTTGAAAGTTCTCCCACTCCATCTTTGAAGCTGCGACACACATTGGTAAATATTCATGAATGGCTACGGCCTATGGGGTAATGGCCAATCCAAAATGCTATATAGCACTTGAAGCCTTTGTCCTCAACTCTTGCACCTAACATATGCACAACAAGCAGATTACAGTCGAGTTGCTGTTGATAACATCCTTGCTGGACCAGATAAGCATTTTGAAGACTGAAGGAGTGTGTGAGAACCAGATTCTAAATGAGGAACCCGCTGCCTTTTCCCAGAAGAAACACATTTTAGCTGGTGTGTTTCTCAAGTGCAAATCCTGCTCAAAAGATGTCTTGCCAGATAGAATGATTAAACTGTGAGAATCTTCTGGAGATAAAAAAAAAACAGCCAACTCCAGGAAGATTTACCACCGTTAAATACATACATACACTGCTGCTCTGAACACCAGTCATATAAGTAATCCCTATTTACCATTGCCACATGGCTAAACTAATGCTAAACTAATACTATTAAATGGATAAAATAATTGCTACAAATATCCATTATAGAGGTATTTTTCATTGGTTAATTGTTAATAGTATAACAGAAATGTGTGTATTTGCTACTGAAGTCCATTGTTGGAATTTGAATAACACTAAAAGAGATTTAGTGCACGAATGTCATAAGCAGCTTCATTACAGGCTTCACAGAAGACAGCCATCTTCTAACAAACAATGATGCATCTCTTGGGGATGTCAACCAAAGAAATGAGTGACAGTAATAAAGCACTAAAACGACAGTTTATAGTTAGAGAACAGCAATTTCACCACAGAGAGAGAGAGAGAGACAGAGAGAGAGAGAGACAGAGAGAGAGATGTCTGCTCGGAGACAGTCGAGGCTAAGCCCACAGATTGTTTCCAGCACAATTCTCAGTACAGCACATTTAATGTGGATTTACATGGGTATCTGGAAATGGCTTCCGAATAGAGAGGCAAAGAGCTTTACATGAGATTTCAGCAACTCTTTCCGGAACAATCCCCTCAGGCAAGCATGCATCTTCGCTGTGTTCATGAGAGGTTTGTGAAAGCAAAATGCCATTGGTCTAAAAGGTCAAGCATCCGCAATGGCCTTTGGATCAGAGGCAGGGTATTTTACAGTCTGAAGATTATTAAGCATATTATTGTTGCTATAGTAATGATAAAGTAAATAGTAAGTTCAGTTCAAATAGTAACTGCCTAGTAACTTAATACACAGTAGGACACCATTTGACAAGGTTTATATGACTATGCAGTTCCTTAAAACACAAAACTACCGACTGCATGCAACTGGGTTCACAGACTGTAGAGGGAATATACATTACATAGCATTGACATTAGGTAGATGCACTCAACCACAGCACCTTAAACTTACACTGCAGAGGGGGATCACTGCAGTGTGAGTTTGTAAATGCGCATTTTGTAAAATTCGGGTTTATATGATAGTTATCCTGAGTTAAACTGGTGACCACATGCCAATTTGAAGCCCAGCTTTTACTGAAATTCATCTAGTTGAGAATTTCACTAATTTCCCACGTCTATGCCAGATTGTAGCACAACTGAGAATCTGGCTGCCAGTAACATACACACACACACACACACACACTCGCAGCTCAGAGAGAATCAGACTGGAGCCTTACATTTGCTGTTTGGGTATCTTGCTATGGAGGTGAGCAAGTAATCATCAAAACTTCTACCAAATTTCCGATGTCAAGAGAGATAGCTAATTTAATTTCCTCTGTCCGATTACAATCACAGCCCATCATCATTTCGAACTTTGGTAACGTCGTTTCGCTACCTGCCCTGTATTCCCACAGCTTAGCTTCAGTCAGCTGACTTGGCTAGTTATTTCGTCTGAAAAACATGTTCCTCCCTGCAGAGCTAGATTTTTCTCTTACATCAGTCTTAGCCCACGCAGTCCCTTATACAATGATGCTTGCGTAGCCCCTATGGTACAGTGAAAAGCAGCACACTAAAATATTTGTGTAACGAGCCGGATTTGCATTACTGCTGATTGGTCAAAAAACTACGAT
Source organism: Conger conger (assembly GCF_963514075.1). Classification (NCBI taxonomy): domain Eukaryota; kingdom Metazoa; phylum Chordata; class Actinopteri; order Anguilliformes; family Congridae; genus Conger; species Conger conger. Next base: position 47,022,105 of record NC_083761.1, on the reverse strand, counting down.
GTCAGAAACATGGTCTTCAACCACCAATCCAGAATCCTCCAGTAGCAAGCAGTAAAATAGCTTTTTTACTTTTACGATAACGTACTCTTATCGAAATCGTGCTTCATACCATAGCATTGATTTATTTTCTTTGGTTATTTATTATATTTATATTACAAGTAATGATTTCGACTGCACCGATGTGTGTACAGATAAAACTACTGAAGCATCCAACTCCCTGGAGTTAGCATTCTCACGAGACAGATGAGTCAATTTATGGATTCCATGCCAGTCTCAAAAAATGTCTCCTTGTGTGTTCTTGTACAGAAACAACATGGTATTTAGAATCAATGTTATTATTTTATATTTAGGTAAATAAGGGGTTCCACACGCCCTCCAGCCAGCACGCTAACTATTCGCTGCTCTGCACCGTGTAATCTTCAGTGACATTGCGCGAAAACACAAGCTAAAAACATCCACATGCCTGCATTTCCAAAACTGCATTCAGATTAAATCAAGTAATTAAAGTAAGCAACGAACAACACCAGGATTCATCAGCTTGCCCATGTGAAACTAAATGAGACAGATTGACTCTTTCTTTCCGCTATCCTTGCCAAGGCCTGAATATGCTAAATGCTTCGCTTCAGTACTACTGAACAGTTTGAAGTTACAAAGGCAGTGGTGCCTGGAATGGCAATGACAATGTCCTTTCCTGCATTCTGTCAACTCTGTCACAAGTCCCTCACCACCTCCACAACAATATTCAATAAGCCAGTCAATGTTACACTGTGTCAGGTAAACTGAAATTCACTGAATGTCATACAGTAAGATACATGACTGTGCAGTAGCTGAGGAGTATTGAATGTCCATGTCTATCTTTTCTAAATATATTTTCTTTATTTTAGTAAGATGACTGTACAATACTTGTAGTTGTTTGGTGCATTTGTTTTTATGGCTCTTAAGCATGTGTTTTTGTTTAGCCAGGTCTTCCCTGAAAGAGATATGCAATATCAGTGCAAACCCAAGTTCAAAAGTGAACACAATTTAGAAACGTCTTTCTGAACTCAGCTGGTAAGGGGTGGTTTTACAGGTGCATACACAGTGCGCTCAAGAATTATTGGCACCCTTGATAAATATGCAGGAAAAAGTGCTGCCAACTACAAATATAGTAGTTCTGAGTAATAATAATTATTAGTATGTCTTACATTTTTAAAATAAACAGTATTTCCCCAAAAAACAGGTTTCACAATTATCGGCACCCCTGGTTTAATACTTTGCGCAAACACCCCTTGTAAAGAGGATAGCCCTGAGTCTTTTCCTATATTTGATAACATTATTTGATAACACATTTGGATGGACTTTTGACCATTCCTCCATGCAGAACTTTTCAGAATCATTCATATCCTTGGGATACCCCCCCCCCCCCCACCCTTCAGTACAGACCACAGGTTTTTCATGGGATTTAAGTCTGGAGACTGAGAGGGCCACTGCAGAATATGGTTGTTGTTTTTGCTAAACCATCTCTGTGTGGATTTTGATCTATGCTTGGAGTCATTGTCCTGCTGGGAAATCGACCTATGACCAAGACTCTGCTTCCTAGCAGAGGCAGATCTTCTTCTATGATTTCCTAGTACTTTGATAAATTCATTGTGCCGCTGATCTTAAATAGTGCCCCTGGACCACTGGCAGCAAAATATCTCCAAAACATCAATGACCCACTGCCAGTATTGACATTAGGTATGAGGTGTTTCTCCTTGTATGCATTCCATTTTGCCCCCAAACATGTTGATGGTATGTATGGCCGCAACGTTCAATTTTGGTATCATCTAACCATAGCTCTCTCTTCCAGTCATAATTCCAATTTGGAAAACTCGGTTTTGCAAAACTTGGTTTTGTTTATTGGGCTGAGTAAGGGCTGTCTTCGTGCTGCTCTTCCAAAGAGTTTGCTGGTATGGAGGTGCTATTTTTTAGACTTGGTGACCCCAAGACACAACCAATCTCTAATTCTTAAACTGCGATCATTGGGTTACTTCTGGCTTCCCTCACCATATTCCTAACTGTCTGTGGGGATAATATGCACTTGCATCTTCCTGGCAAGTTTGCAACCATTCCATATGTTTTACACCTTTTTACTATTGCTATTGTGCTAAGTGGTTTGTATATTTTATGTATTTTTTATTACCCATTACCCAACTTGTGATGGTCAATTACCCTCTGAATCTTCTGAAGTGACAGGTCTTTGGCTTTTCCCATGCTGATGGTTGACAATGGGATTTTGCATGCTTGTTGCCTCATTTTTATACTCAGGAAGCAAGTTAAAGTAAGTAACTCTGTTTTGCCCATTTGTCTTTGTTTGATTCTATTTGCAATAATTGCTAGGGGTGCCAATTGTTTTCCAGAAAAAAATGAGATTACTAAATAAAAAACATTGAAATAAGAGAGTAAATGTATGGAAAAAGAATATTGTATTGTATTTCCCTCATAGGTTTGAACATAGAATATAGATCATTATCCATGTTGTTTATTATACGCAGTTTTTTTCTCCATTTTTATTAAGGGTGCCAAACATTTGGAGCCCACTGTGGATAGATACAGGGTAGAGCTATAACAACATGACTATTCCCGGTTACACCAGAGATGTGTGGTAGATATGGAACAGATATTTGCTACATGAGTGAGTGTACACCCCTGAAAATACTGCAGATATGTAATAGGTATGTGATAGATGTAGTGTGTGTACACCCTTGAAATGATCACGAATGTATGATATGAACAATATGTGTAGTGAGTGCACACCCCCATGTGCAGTAGATATGTACAAGATGTGGAGAGGGTATACACCTCTGAAATCTGTAGAAGACCAGGAGTGTGGGTATACAGCTCAGAAAATGAAATAATTAAATAATCACAAATGTGCAGTTGATATGTAAAATTTTTTACATTATTGGTATTTGGCAGACACTCTTATCCAGAGTGACGTACAGTTGATTAGACTAAACAGGAGACAATCCTCCCCTGGAGCAGTGCAGGGTTGGGGGCCTTGCTCAAGGGCCCAACGGCTGTGCGGATCTTATTGTGGCTACACCAGGATTGGAACCACCAACCTTGTGTGTCCCAGTCATTTACCTTAACCACTACGCTACAGGCCGCCCGCTGTCCAGGAAATATAATGTGTAGTGGATGTACACCCCTGAAATAATCACAAATGTGCAGTTGTTATGTACCGGGGTTGTTCCTGCATAGAGAATTCTGAGACGGCCACCTCGATCAAATTTTGCTGCTACAGCTACTAAGCTACAGCAGCGTTATTTGATACAGAGCGCATAATAAGATGTCACCCTGAGTTTGCTGCATTCGGGCAGGTAAATGTTGAGGTCTTTTGCACCCAAGCATGTCCAATTAATTTTTTTTTTTAATTGGCCTGTTAGTATATAAAAATAAAAAAATTGCAGGGAGGAGCAGGTGAAAAGACAGCGGGAGGACAGTCATCAGCTGAACGTTACTGACCGTTAAAAAGTATAAGTCGCATGACTAACAAGAAGTAAATGTAAATTTGATCACTTGATCATGATTAAATAACCACCTCATCTTGAGCCAGCAAAATGTGGAGTGTGTACAACCCTGAAATTGTCACAAATGTGTAATAGATATGCACACGTCTGTTACAGTTCAATTAATGCTGGACATTTTACAGCGTACCACTTGGGAAAGACCTTTACTTCCACAGAAAATGTAGCTAATCTGCAAATACAAATTTAATTTGTACATAGCATTCATTTAACTGCTTAAATAGCCACATAGCGGCTATTTGACTCTTGGCATGCCTGTGAACATACGGGAAATGCCCTCTGGGCGTGCTTGCTACCCTTGTGTATGTTCTGGGAAAGCCCCGATACAGTGTCTTTAGGGGTTTCTCACAGTGCTTCCCGTTCTTCAGTGCCTGGCTACACCCGCATGCCCCGGGGGCTGCTCATTTCCAGAGAGGACTACAAAATTCAATTAAACATACACAAAAAGATTTTCTTAATGGCAGGCTTGCCTTCTTCAAGTGAATAAATCCTGAAGGACGTGAATCTGAATTTAGTTTGATTATCTCGTTTCCCGGATGTTTTGGCTCTGGGGAGGCACGCGGCAATGCCAAAGAGGCCAGTGCAGACGCGGTGCTGTGTAGATGAGTGTTGTTGTCCTTCCCTCAATCTTATGTACATGGTCAGGGTAACCTATGACTACTGTGGGAAACTTAAGAGGAACAAGTTTTAGTGTATATAGTCTGAAACAAACCTGTTATGTAATTGGTAGATACTAATTTAGTAGTATAAGACATCTGGCAAATTGTAGATATGAATCTCAAAGTAGGGGGTGTTTCTTTATAACATGCAAACACTTCCCGAAGGCATTAATAGCAGACTGAGCAAAGAGCTAAGGCATTTAATCCCTCATTTGTATCGCTTCCATATTAGTCTAAACTGTATTCATTACTGTTCCTTCAAATATGTCCAAGAATATAAAGAGAGCAGAGTATAAAAGCAACAAGTCACCTCGGCCGTGGGTGGCTGCCAAGGAAATAAACAGCGTTTACGATAAGAGCAAGAATTTGGGAAAGGAGGGGGGGGGTGGTGTATGAGACTAACAGAGGGAACAGAAAATGAAAAACACAAGACACAGCCAAGGAACAAGGACAGGGAAACAGAAAGCAGGACACAGTATAGAAGGCGGAAAGTTGGAGGACTGCATCCCTAATCAAGAGTGGGGCAAGGAATCATGGGACAAAATGATTTGTTGACCCTCGGCTGCAAAGGCAACCATGTTATCTTACCGCAGGCTATTGTAACATTGCCTCTCCTGTAAGTCCCAGGCCCCACACGTGAGAGAGGCTGAGTCCAGGGAAAGGGGCACTCGGGCGGGACGGGGAGCCTACCTGCCGGACGAAGCTGTTGGAGGTGGTGTCGGAGGAGGTGCTGCCGTCGGAGCGTTTGAAGCGGCTCTTCCGCTTGGCGTACTTGCCCTGCGGAGAGGAGAGACATATGGCAATGAGGGGGGAGGAGCCTGAGAGGAGACGGGAGGGCCGGCAGAGAGCCAGAGCGCAGAGAGGAGGCGAACGCACACTTCTCACAGACACCCGCCAAACCCAAACAGGCTTGACCCTTCAGATGCATAATAAGCATTCAGAAACCAAAGCAGAAGAGGATAGGTGGTGCAGGGTGAGCTAGCAGCACTGATATTTATGGCTAAGAGCACGCCGGTGTAACGTTCAATTCTCCTCAGCATGTCATTTTTCCAGGTAAAAATACCATTTATTAAAAGTCTGCGCTGTGACCACATATGAATTGTTCGATTACAAACAGAGAAAGTAAAATATTAAATCAGAAAAAGACATAACGGTATGACCCCAAATTTTGAATGGTGTGTTTTATCTACTCAATTAGATTTATGTATGTACAAACATAATTTACTTGGAAGTGTCGTATAAACAAAACCCACTGAGTACCAAAGCTAAATATTTCTAGAAAGGTTGATTAACGATGTAACTTCAACATATCCAAAGCAGAAGGTTGGGGTAATTTTGGACATTGGTTTACGTGCAGGTCTAAATGTGGCAAAAATTGCCAAATAGAATTTTCCATTAATGTTATTAGTAAAATGTTTATCTTTATTCATTCATTATCCTAACCCGCTTATCCTGAACAGGGTCGCAGGGGGGCTGGAGCCTATCCTAGCATACATTGCGCAAAAGGCAGGAATACACCCTGGACAGGTCGCCAGTCCATCGCTGGGTACACACACCATTTATTCACACACTCATACCCGTGGGCAATTTAGACTCTCCAATCAGCCTAACCTGCATGTCTTTGGACTGTGGGAGGAAACCCACGCAGACACGGGGAGAACATGCAAACTCCGCACAGAGGCCCCGGCCAACGGGGATTTGAACCCAGGACCTCCTTGCTGTGAGGCAGCAGTGCTACCCACTGCACCATCCGTGCCGCCATGTTTATCTTTACACAATGAAAAAATACTCTCAGATGACTCTCACTAACAAACAAAATGGCACTGAAAAAAGTTATCTGGAGATATGACCCCCCTCCCCCAGTGAAAAAAGACGAATGTTTAAGACCAAATATCTCCAAAATGAAAGTAGATATATGTTCCTACATGATGCCACATATGAATTCTACATACAAAATTACCTCTAGATACCTCATAAACTTTCAAAGATTAAGGGCTTTTCCTTACAAAGGTACCCTTAAAACCTGTATTAAACATACTCAAGGATGTCAAAAATGGATAGTACATTTCTTTTACAAAAGTTTCTACACTCCTTTTACACTCCAATGACAGAGCACCCCCAGCAGGTCACTGAGAGACATGTCGGATGGTTGGTATGGGATGAGATGCCATACTGCACAAAGAGTGGTAACAGTCTTTCTGCGCGCGCATGCACACACACACACACACACACACACACACACAGGCATTCTGCATTAGCCTAGCATTTCAGTTGTATTACACCATTACAGATGACACAGCCAAAGCAAACCAATAGCCTACTGAAAATAATCCATACAATATACAGTAAAGACAATTTGTTCTTTGTATTATAGGATCCTGTCTAACTGCCATTTTGAAAGCAGGAAGATGTGAAATTCTATGTGAGCTTCGTCAACTGCATCTTCCTGCATCTAAAGCACAGGTGCTAAGCAGGCTTTTAGCCAACTTGTTTCTGAGACTGTATTAATGACTTGTCGTGGTCTGGAATGCTGTGATCGGATTGGTCAGATCCTGGCAAATGGCTTGCTTGGCCCAAACAGGGCCCTCCATTAAATTAAGGCCCCACTGTGGCCACGTTGCCATGGAGACGCACTGTCCGCTAATTACATTTGGTGCCGTCAGGACCCTGATGGATAAGATGATCCTTCCTCATGTTGGCTTTATATGATCAGACAGTAGGCCACACTAATGCCAGGGCCACGCCAGTGTCATCCTCTGCGCATATTACACCCACATACACACAAACACATACAATACATGAACAAACACATGCACAAACACACACCCACACACAAATAGATGCACAAATACAAACTAGCAAATACATACACATGCACAAAACACACAGAAATACATACAAAAACACAGACAATACATGAAGAAACACATGCACAAACACACACCCACATACACACAAATACATGAACAACTGACAAATGCATACACATGCACAAAACACACAACTGCATACACAAACACATACAATACATGAACAAACACATGCACAAACGCACACCCACACACACACAAATACATAAACAAACACAAACTGACAAATGCATACACTTGCACAAAACACACAACTACATACACATGCACAAAACACACAACTACACACACAAACGCATACAATACATGAACAAACACATGCACAAACACACACCCACACACAAATGCATGCACAAACATAAACTCACAAATACACATATCAGGGATGCACAACTCCGGCCCTTGAGGGTTGGTCTGCGTACTGATTTTTATTCCAACCAATTGCCTTGTTTTTAATTTGCTGACAGCTCTATAAATTACCCTGGTTCAAGCCTGTACTTGAGCACAGTAAAATCATGATGTTACACTTGCAGTCCACAGCTGTAGCCGGTACTGATACACATGCCAGATAAGATATGATTGAGTCAATTAAATCATTAAGACCAGAAGTCGTATCCTGAAATGGATCGACCCATGTTGTGACATACATAAACCCGCACATGCACAAAGCACACAGAAATACAAACACAAACACACAAATACACACACCCACATGCAAATACATGTACACACACACACACACACAAATCAGGTACAAACACAAAGCCACAAGAACACTGACACTGTCTAGTTTATGTAGTTTATTCATTCCATCAGAAATCAATTCCATCAATGAATGTGGTTTGATTAACCAGAATGACCTACCATTCAGGAAACAGGGTCGCAAAGTTGACCCATATTGGACCCTACCTAAAAACACAGATACATTCTTCAAAATAAACATAACGGTATGGTTCCCTTATTATTGGAAAGCTTACAAACAAGGGTATACACAATCACAATACTTTTGGTCCAAAATAAACAAATGGTCCTTAAACAAAAGAATGTGTAAACTCCAATTTCTTTCATTATTTAATATGTTATAGGGTAGACCCTTCTTTACATCTCCTTAACTTTTCATGTTTTGCGTGTTTGGTTGAGCAACAGCTGACTTCTGAGTATATGGTGGGTAGGTCCTCTAACACACATATCCTTAATGTTGCCTATGCTTTTTCTTTTTCATCTCAAATATTACTTCAGTTTTCCCATTTGTTTATCATCACATTACTGAGATACAGACATTTTAAATGAAATTACATATTAAGGAAGCCCAAGTCAAAAAAAAAATGTATGTAGCGCAAAGTCATGTGAAGGTGTGAAGATCTTTCATTTCTATTTTCAAGCCACAGGTCAAGAGCTGACGATGATTTGCCGATGGGCCATTCCATGTCAACTACAGGAGGCCGCACCACAGCACTCTTTCTGTGTATTGGTAGACAATCATTAGATGTAAAATTCCTTGTCACCTCAGAAAACATCATCTACTTCACTCAAGTTTTCAAGATATTGCACTTTTTTTTCCACCAGGGACCAAAGGTATGTTTTCTATCTCCAAATGAAAACATACCTTTAGTGTATGTCTGTATGCATGTATGTACAAATAAAAATGCTTACTTTTGGAAATACTTACTTTTACCCCTCAAAATTGGTCAAAGTGCATTTTTAGGGCCAAACATCTCATGAATGACAGTAGATGTGTTTTCTGACCCCGATGAATATTAATTCTACAAATTACTTCTAGATACAAATTGTCACAGATAAAGGCCTTTTCCTTACAAAGTTATGGACCTGTAATAATCACATTTTGTGCCACAATGTGTTTTTCATTGAGATAAATTCAAATGGCTCTACAGGCAAAAGAAAACAGAGAATTAAGCTCAAATTTTCCCCTGCTTAACTCCCAGTCTTATTCAGGCATTAAACTGGGTGTGCTCCCTCCAGTGGGGCATTTCTCACTGGACCATCCGGATCAGAAAGGGCCCGTCTCAAAGGTTCTGAAAGGCGCTCTCTTTAAACACAAGCTGAAACGGAATTTGAAGCAGCACTAGCTTCCGCGAGATGATGCATACACTAGTGAAGCAGATCTTTCGGGGGAATTTTTGAAGCTTGGGGAGTCGATATGACTGACGTAAAATGAGGAGGGGGACGTCAAATGAGGATGCGCACCCCTGCGTGAAAAGTATATTGACTGGAGGGGAAACAGAAAATTGATCGACAATTTTGATGGATACACATGTCCACAGGTACTCAGTGACATAAAATCAAGTTCAAATCGTTTTTCAGGAAGTGGATGGAAAAAGTGAATTTGGTGAGAAAATACATGAAGTGTACACTCAGTGATCACTTTATTAGGTAGACCTGTGCACCAGCTTGTTATTGCAAATATTTAATCAGCCAATCATGTCACAGCAACTGAAGGCATAAAAGCATGCAAACATGGTCAAGAGATTCAGCTGTTTGTCAGACCAAATGTTAGAATAGGGAAGAAATTCTAAAATGAGTGACTTCGACCTAAGTGACTTCGACCATGGAATGATTGTTGGTGCCAGACAGGGTGGTTTGAGTATCTCAGGAATTGCTGATCTCCTGCGATTTTCACAAACAACAGTCGAGAGTTTGCAGAGAATGGTGCAAAAAACAAAAAACATCCAGTGAGCAGCAGTTCTATGGGCAAAAACGTGCTGTTAATGAGAGAGGTCAGAGGAGAAGGGCCAGACTGGTCAAAGCCAACAGGAAGGTGACAGTAACGAAAAACCACGTATGACAAGAGTGGTAAGCAGAAGAGCATCTCTGAACACACGATGCGTCAAACCTTTAAGTGGCTACAGCAGCAGAAGACTTAATAAGTCTAAAAAGTCTAATAAATACCTAATAAAGTCCTCACTGAGTGTATATTAAAATTGTAATATTAAGACATGCTCATATGGCTTTAAAGAATTGGCAAAATTTTGGGAAAAGTTCATGTTGATTTCAGCTCGTCTTTAAGTTTGGTCCCTTGCACTCTCTCTCACACTCTCTGTGTGTGTATCTCTACCGGTCTCTCGGTCTGACACGGTCTGCCTCCGTGTGTCTTTTGGTCTCTCTGCCTTGGTGTCTCTCTCTGTGTCTCTCTGACTTTTATTGTTGAATCATTGAGACAGAGCTTTACTGAGCAGTCCCCTTTCCACATCTCACCCATCTCCCTCCGCCTCTCTCATCCCTCCCTGAGGGAGCCTATTTAGCTCTGGCAGAAAGCCAGATTGCTCTCAGCAGCTAACCTCACAGTTCACAGGTACATCAGAGAAAGCTGGCAGAAAAAATAATTGACACCCCCCAATTCCCCCTACTCCCCCTACTCCCTTTTTTTAACACTAGAAAGGCCAGGGGCGAAGTCATCGGCCATTTAGACTAAAAGCTAAAACTTTGATTAAAATTACTCCGACCCTGTAACTGCAATACACTCCTTCCATGACTTTTAATAAATATTTGGGCTTAAAATAACTGCCTATTTTTAAATTGTAATTTACTCAGTAATAAATGTTATTTGTGCCATTTTCTTCGTCCTTCCCCAGACAATAGGCATAAGGTGCTGATACCCAGGTTGAACGCTCACTCCAACGCTTTGAAATGATACATCTCAAATCATTTTCCACATATAATCATACAAAATGAATCCATTGCAATCATGTGATGAAGTTGATAAAGACAGGGGTGGGGATGCATACATGTAGTAGTTATAGAAATGATTTAGCTTTTTGTCTTGTTTCACATATTTAGAGCTTTTACCAGTGTGCCTGTAATAGTCCAATGCCTTTTCCCTTAGCCTATATAACCAAACCGCTATAATTTAGAAATACAAATGTCGAAATTGATTCAGCTTGATATTTTCAAGAAAATATTTTTGCAACATATGGTTTTATCATCTATATAAAATTAGATCGCTGTAGGTGCAGAAATCAATGCTGTAATGTTGGCCAAGACAGGCACTGCTGGGTACCAGTAATAGGAAGTAAAAAAAACATGGCCGTTCCAGTGTTAGCTAGTAGTTGAACTTTTTCTTGGCCAATCCAGTTTGCTTTGAACATAATAAAATAAATAAGTAGTATTTGCACTGCAGGGTTAAGGGCCTGGCTCAAGGGCCAAGGGCCTTGCTCAAGGGCCCATAGCTGTCTGGATCTTATTGCGGTGACACCAAGGCTTTAACCACCTACTTCCGGGTCCCAGTCATGTACCTTAACCACTAGGCTACAACACACCCTTAGACACACCAGGAAAGCTAAAAAACAAAAGAATAAACTGGGCTGACAGAGAGTCTCTGGGGAGAGTCATCAGCGAGCGGCGAAATTTGCAGAATCACCAAGGTGGTGGCCTTGTGGCTGAAAATCAGCCTCTCGAAAAGCAAAGTGGCTCATTAAACAGGATCCTTTGCTTCATCAGTGGTGCAAATGACAGACCCCAATTCACATGAGCATTTCCACATAAGCACCAATCGGCACTCTTCTCAGTGAGCGCAAGAAGCTGCTATAAGACATGCCGGAAAAAAAAACAACAAACACCCGCTAGAGAAATGGGAAAATGTTAGATAAGATCATTTGTATTCTGTACTTGTGTCCAGTTTCTCCAGTGATTGGCCGACAAGGGTTTCCAGTCTGTGGTTTTGTGCATTTGGGCCAATGACACTAGTGATGTTTGATGTCTGCAGAAGAGTCAGGCGTAAAACATAAAATTGTACACGGCGTAAACAATATAAGGATCACTGCAGCGGGGCTGCTGGGTGGTAATCCGCTTATAAGTCCATAAGTATTTGGACAGTGACACAATGTTGTTGGTGTTTCTGCTCTGTACACCAGCAAACAAACAGTTGAAATAAAACAATAACTATGTGGTTCAAGTGCAGACTTTCAGCATTAATTTGGGGGCTTTTACATCCATATAGTGTGTAGGAATTACAGCCATTTTTGTACCAGCAGCTCAGCTGGGTGTGTCTTAGGGATGGTTGATCATCGGGCACCTGCTAGTTTGTCTGTTGAGCTGTACTTGAAGTGTTTTCCTATGACACGTCTATACGGGCCCAAATTTCAAACAGCGACATGATAACAAGAGATGGCTGATATCACATGATATGGAGGAGGGCACTTAGGTGCACTATCCAAAATCAACTACAGAGGCTGCTATGAGTGTTGCAGTTTGAGCATAAGTGGGCATTGCGAAATTGAGTAGAAAAGAGGGCGGAAGCATTTAAAAAGCATCACCGCATTTGCACATTTTTCTCCATGGCCATATTTTTTTAAAAGGTGAAAGTAGATGCCACAGCTAATTACATATTATTGTGGCTACACTGGGGATTGAACCACCAACCTTGCGGGTCCCAGGCATGTACCTTAACCACAACTACTCTACAGTCTGCCCCACTATCATTTAGGCATTGGACTTTGGTTCGATGCACGACTGGGTTTTGTGCCATGGTCCACGGTTCATGTTCCAGAGCTCCAGAAGGCACAGCTTGGAAAAGGGTTGTCATGGTGAATCCTCAGCAGTACATGGGGATTGACATAAACAGGGTACAATTGGCCACCAAATTGTGAGAAAACTTTAATCAAAATCTGAAACAAAAATAAGAAAAAAGGAGAAGGCACTTTTCACAGGGAGTCTTCTCTTATAAATTTTTTCAAACCACAGCATATGATGTTCCCACAACTGTGACCAATAGCAGGTTCTCATTGGCCAGGTCTTCAGTCATATGACCAGGGGGACTGAGGAGGTGTGAATGGGGGGAAGCTCTTGTAGCAGAATACTGGAGAGGTTAATTACAGGTGCCTCAACAAGTCCAAAATATGCCAATATAACACCACAGGAGGCTTGTGGACTTAATATACATTATTGATCAGCTCCCCGCACAGGCCCATCTGTCTCGAACCGTTCAGCATTAATGTAAAAAGATCAAATCAATTTCAAAAAGCACTCCGGAACCGCATTTAAATGTCTGGTTTTGTTTTGCTCTTAGATTAGGTGGTTTCCAAGGAGGAGACTGTGAGTGTATGTGTGTATGTGTGTGGTGTACATGCATGGAGCTTAATTTCTGTCCTTTTCAGGATTACGTTTTAACACCTTGTGAATCAGATGGAAAAAACACAAAAGAAAAACAGACTATGTAAAGAATGATTATTTGATCAGGACCAAAGCCCTTCATGGATAACGGGAAAAAAATGTCTAACTTCTACTTGGCTATCTGTGGTGTGTGCACTTTATAAACATCGAAGTGTTAACACAACTATGCGCAGAGGAATCAAAATCATCCCCACAGCTGACTTACAGTAATGTACGCTAAACATAGCTGGCATGTGAACAATGTTTCTACACTGTTTTGCTTTTCACTGACACACAGTGTGAATGTTAACCAGGGCGGAAATACAGATACAACAGTGATCTCTGATACAGTAGCTTATTATTATTATTATTATTATTATTATTATTATTATTATTATACACAAATACTTTAGAATTTAGTGCAGGACAGAAATGCAACAGAAATGTATATCCAGGGTGAGTGACTACACAGCAGGTCCACTCTTAAACTCTGATTGAGTACATTCCCTGGTGTAAAATCCAGCTATGTTCAGCTTGTAATACCAGCTACGAGTGGTTTCCAAACATGCAGCTAGCTGTAGTTTGAGCTGGTCAAACCATGTTGAGCATTAGCTGGTCTAACCGATCAACCAGCTACCAGCCGTTTCAAAACCTAGCTTGAGCTGCTTTATTCAGCAGGGTTTAATTCAGATTTTACCCATCTTGTTCCCTGTACTCTGTTAAGAGTTAAATGAACACTGAAGATTTTCTGTGTACTTCAGGCAGAATGATTTACAGGTACGTTTTGTCAGTTGAATGCGTCACTGTGCCCACTGCGTTAGCTAACACCACTGACTTGGGCCCATATCTGACCTGGACTTACTTTCAACACTATGGATACAATGAATGAGAGCGTTTCGTGACTTTCGGTCAGGTTTTCCAGCTATTGCCTGGATCTGAACAGTACGCGGCCATCTCAACATCCTGTTGTGGGTATACCGCAAAAAACACGACCCTGCTTCAAGTTAAATTGCGGGTTAAAGTAAAACAATATGTACTCTAGAATAATATTTTACCCTAAACCTTTAGATTCATACATTTCAAAGAGCACACATTGTATTTTCACATGACTGAATGCGAGGTGATGCCGTTATGTTTTTGACAAACCATGTAGGCCTACTTTTTTAAACGTTAGCTGGAATCGGAAAGGACTCTTCAAAGCAAAAGGGAAAAAAGCGACACAAAACAAACAGGCGTAACTGGGTGAGCTACGTCCCAGCTGTCAACTGTGCGATGCGTTCAGGCCACTCCTATATCCCATATTCCAAAATACACAACGGAATTTCCATAAATAACACTTACAAACACTTACAAATCACAATAATATGCTTTTCCTTACTAATACAATTGGAAATTTGTGTTATCGTAATAAGAAATAAACTTTATGCCAAATAGCGTTAGCGTACTGGAAGAAGGAGAGGACTACGTAAAAATATTACGTTAACGTTATTTACTCGCCTAAAACATAAGGCTAATAGGCACACGATGAAAATCATCCAGAATGTTAGAACAATTATGAGAAAAAATGGTTTTCTGTAGGCTATCATCGCCCTGATTACCCAGAGATGTAGATCACGGTGGTCATTTGAACATTTTTAGTAGCCAAATCCTGAAACGCGCCTTTCCCGTTAGTTGGTTTTCAGAAATTATCGAAGAACCAATGGCAACCATTTCTTTCAACTGTTTTTTTTAGTCTGTTTTCAGATTACTCTCCTTTTCGTAATCAATACCTGGCGAACGAGGTAAATTGATATACTTGAAAAATCAACAAGCTGGCTACCACGGACCATCAGTCCATATTTCAGAACGCACAATTCTAATTGCCCATTTTCTTTACACTGGAGAACTAATTTTCCTTTACGATTTTGTATTGTGGACATATATTATGTAATTTCCTTACCTGTGAAGTAGGATTATCAAAAATGTCCATTTGGATCTCCTGGGTCGAAGTAGAAGGCGTCCTGGACATAGTACTTTTCTGTACCATTGATTTTCCTTAAAGCCAAATGATTACTTTCTATATATATTTCTGCTCTCAACGTATGCCATTGAGGATAAACTATAGATGTTCTTTTCCAGTGCTCTGTCCTTTGCGCCCACCCTGATCAGTCACCTCTCCGTTCCTCAAGCGCAGACAATGAGCTCGCGATTCCAGCTGCGGAAGGATTAACCCCGCCTCTTTCTCTTGGCTACACCCTTCAAACCCATCACAACGCACCACGCCAAAGCCAATCACGTATTATCTTCATGTAATTGGATGGAATACTTTACTGATTAAAATATTCATATTTGGGAGATTGCCTTGTGAGTTCATTTTCAGTGACCAAATTTACTGTAAGTGATTGACACGTGTCCCTTCCTGGGAAATCATATTAGTAGCCTACTCCATTGTTCGAAGACACGATCTTCACATTCTACAATGCTAAACTCAGCATGGTCTCTAAGATAAATAAAACATGCTTAGGAAATGCGTGATGAGAAAGTTATTACCAGAATATTACCAGAATATTTAACTACAAGTTCTGGAGAGCCGTTCTATTTATTGTTCAATGTTGCTTGAAGTTTTTTTATTCCATAGGTTTAGTGAAGTGGTTGGGCGGTCGAAAATTGAGTCTAGCACACTCGTTCCACACTTTACCTACCTGTGGAGAAACAGTTCTTCAACACCTGAATAAATTATACCAAAACAAGACCATATAACTATATCCAATAATCAATAAAAATCCCAAACTTAGAACAAATAGTAATATTCATATTAGGCTACTGGCTCATACTTCTGGCTACTGTATAATATTTATAATGATTTCTGAAGTAAATAACATTTAATTAGGATTCATTGAGTAAACCAAAGTATATTAACCAACAATAAAATGTACGTTGAATAATACTATATGATTAACAGGTAGTCATTATTGTATGTGCAGCTTCAGCTCTCTTCCAATAGAGGTCTAACATCTATTCTATTAATCTGCATAGAATGGTTTAAAAAATGAAGAAAAAAAAGGCTTTACTTATCTGGAAAGATCAATTCAAGCAATACTTTTCAGTTTATTGTTCTTATAGTACTGTGGGTGCAATTGTGCACTCACACTGACAGAGGGCTTCCAGTCAAGGGAACAATTTGAAAATGTCGCACATACATTTTCATTCTCACAGAAATGCATGACTACCATTTATCGTCAAATATATTAAACATCCTTGGACCAGGATTCAAAAGCTAGAAGTCGATATTTCCACCCGATGACTCTTCTATGCAGTGACTTTTACAATACTGCCGACCTGTGGTAGAAAATTGTATTTTAGACTAAGGACAAAATGTCCCACAATTCAACGGACGTAGACGTCATTTTAGAATGTACTATTTTGAATTATGGATAGGGACATACCATATTAACCTTTGAGTTTCATGCGGTATAAACAAATTAATAATTTATGCTGTTCTACAGAACAATATTTTCTATTTTAAGTGTAAATTATGCATTGTCGATGGTTTTGTTATTTGGAGATAAGCGCATTCAGAGCCACTCCTGTATTAATACAGAAAATGGAACCTCCTCTTTGTGATAATGGTAGTTTCCTTCTCGGCCCTGGATCTTTCCTTTTTCTCATTCTGCAGCAGCCATGAGGTAAGCGATGTGTTGTTGCTCTGGCTAAAATCATGTTAAAAGACTTAATATAACCTTTAATGTCCAATCTGGATTACATATGAAATGGTTATTATCAGAAACCATCATTCACATCGACTAAAATCATGTTGAGAAAGTATTTAATGTGGACAAATGTTCTCCATGTCAAACGTGGTGGCCATGTTGTCTGGTCGGAAATGCATATTCGCATGGTCTTCCACGCAGATCTGGAATTTATCGTTTTATCAGTTCCCTTCTTGTGACATTCCGACGACTGATTGTATATGCGTTATATGATCATCGTTACATTGTTTTTTTATAATGGTAATTGGCCGTTTTTAGATGTGTATTACAAGTATGTTAACGTGTCATCAGCATGTGCAGGCCGCGAACCGCAGTCGGTTTGCCGATTTCTGTGTCTACCTGCTGCTACCCGTATCGACGTGGTGCTTCGGTTGTTAGGTGTAATATTAGCTAGTGTTCCCATACTTGGCTTAGATTTAATAAAGTTTCACACCTTCTAAAAAACAATAAATTGTTCACCACCAAGCTTAGTCTGGCCTCTGTGATGCAGCTACACGAGTCTTGCCTGTGTTCGCTATTTTTACATTGGAAGCCAGACACTGCTTTGGTGGGAATCGTAATGGTAGCCATAGTTATTTTCAAAGACAATATCGCCTTTGCCTTTCTTGACACCATAATTAACTTTATATAATGGTCTCTGTTTTAACAGTAAGTGTTCCATATTTACATTATTCATTTATTTTAATATTAATCTTAACCCATGGGAGCAAAAAGAAATGGAAGGAAATTGAAGTTGATCCTATGAAATTAAACTTGAAAGATTGTGCCTACTAAATGCAACCAACCTTATCTTGCACCTGGTAAAGTATGTTGCGTTCACTTTATAAAGATTAGAATTACATGCAATTCGTCAAATAAGTTGAAAGTGGGGAAATGGTGTTCTTGGTGCGTTAATGCTTTACTGTTTCTGTGACTGAATGTAAACTGTCAGCATGCTCAGGCTTCAGAAGCGGTTGGCGTCCAGTGTGCTGCGCTGTGGCAAAAAGAAGGTGTGGCTTGACCCCAATGAGACCAATGAGATCGCCAACGCCAACTCCCGTAAGTGGAAGAGTTTCTTTCTGCATAGTTAAATGGGCTTAATGGCTGCAAAGTACTTAACTTGGCTCAATCAAAGATTGGGTGAACCTATTAGACCTGCAGTGGTCAGATAAATACTGTAATTAAATGGTATGCCACTGGGACGACTGCAGGTGTGCTAAGGTGCAGGTGCTGCTTTGCTGGAATTCTGCTCTTAAGTGGTAATGGTGAGAGCTATAATTGGGAAGTAGTTTGAGGAAATTAGCGATTAATTTACCAGGCAAGTCTGGACATGCCTGACTTCAGGTTTTAAGCTGGACTGAGCAATACATATTAAGTGATCTCATATTTAACTTGGTCAGATTGGATTCATTGCAAGGCTGAAGGCTTGTATAACTGTTTAACTGTATAATTCAGTGGTCTCCAATCCTGGTCATAGAGAGCTACAGGGTCTGCTGGCTTTTGTTTCTCTGCACTAAATTCCTCCCAATAGATTCATTTATTAGTTAACTCCCCTCTCCTGCTTACCTGGGTCTCAATAGGGTGCGGATTTTAAGGTGAAAACAAAAGCTAGCAGACCTAGTTACTCTCCAGGACCTGGGAGACCACTGGCAGTTTTGTGATGTTTTTCATTTGTCATGACCACCATTAGATGTAACCGAATAGAGCAGTTGCAGTTCACTGTTTTTTTGAAGCCCATAAAATGGGCTTGCCTCGTCTGACTCCTCTGCCCTGTCCTGCCTCTCTCAGGCCAGCAGATCCGCAAGCTGGTGAAGGATGGTCTGATCATCAGGAAGCCCGTGACCGTTCACTCCCGTGCCCGCTGCCGCAAGAACACGCTGGCACGCCGCAAGGGACGTCACATGGGCACCGGTAAGAGGTTTTGTTGCTGTAATATCAGCTGGAGGGTCACGATTTACAGCTCGCTGCTGTATGAAAGTAAAGTGATGTAAGAAAATGGAGGAAAATTGAGAAATCTGTGGAAACTTAATTGAATGAATCTTAACGACATTCATATAGCACTTTTGTCACACTCAAAGCGCTTTACTGTTATAATGACGGAAGACTCTCCACAACCACCACTCATGTGTAGCGTCAACCTGGGTGATGCATGGCAGCCATTTTGCCCCAGAACCCTCATCACCCATCAGCTGAGATGGCAAGGGCAAGAAAAGTTCTACGCAAATCTGGGGATGATTATCTGGCAGCTTTGGGAATTTAGCCAACACCAGGGAACCCTCTACTCTAAGTGTTTAAATGGATTTTGGCTGGCAGATTCAATGTTAGA
The DNA here is from genome assembly GCF_963514075.1 of Conger conger. Taxonomy (NCBI): domain Eukaryota; kingdom Metazoa; phylum Chordata; class Actinopteri; order Anguilliformes; family Congridae; genus Conger; species Conger conger. Next base: position 47,002,869 of record NC_083761.1, on the reverse strand, counting down.
GGGGATACTGTAATGGGCCCTGTCGAATGCTGACGTGACTTCTTCCATCCTCCCAGGTAAGAGGAAGGGTACAGCCAATGCTCGTATGCCGGAGAAGCTATCCTGGATGCGCCGCATGAGAATCCTGCGTCGTCTGCTCCGTCGTTACAGGGAGTCGAAGAAGATCGACAGGCACATGTGAGTGCACGCCCGTTTCTTGACTTTTCACCACCCCATCCACCATGCCTCACGGTTCAGTTCTAGGAGCAGCGATTGGTGCGTTTATTGTTCAATTTAAATGCTTTCCAGCCATTTCTCCCGAGCTTGAGTGTGCAATCAGTTTCCCGGTCACTTCCGGTTCCAGCCTCAGCTATCAATTTTGGAGAATACAGGTGAGCACAAGCTCCAAAACTGATGTCACGGTGCATCTTGGTACGTGGCCCACGATTTGAGCTTGTATGGACATGAGCTTGAGCAGATGACCTAGTTGAGCGAGTAGTCTGTCGGGGTTGCTGGCTGCCAGGGTTGAGAACAGAGAACAGGTTCCAAATTATAACCAATTTTGGTTCTGCTTATCGGTTCCTAAACGTGCATTTTCATTCACATTTCCAAAAACTCTGGATCGATTGGGCTACTGTTGGCAGAAATTCCACTTTGAATATCTAAATTTTAAATGCATACGTTTGAATACGTTCAAAATTTTGTTAATATTTTTTTCAATAATTATAACATCTAAATAATAGCTTTATTTGTATAGCACCTTTCATGCAGACCAGACTGCAGCTCAAAGTGCTTGACGGAGGAGGGGGGGGGGGGGGAAAGGCAAAAAGGAAAAGCACAGCAATCATAATGAAGTGACCATTTGTTATACAGATCTAGTGTTGCGCTAGCTATGTCATTAGATGGCCAGAAAGTATTGCCAAAAACGCCATTAATCATTGTCTTAGCCAGCTCTCCAACCACATGTGTACACAAAATGTATTATAACAGTAGGTTAATAATGGTGCCCTCCATAAAGGTATGTCATTTATTTGCCTCTGTACTCTACTCTTTCAGATTTGCATTAAAAATGCAAATGAATATTTAAAAAAATAATGTTGCATGCAAAGGATGTGCTATAAAATGCTAAACATGGCCACTAGTTTACACAACATTGCTGTGTCCCAAACATTATGGTGACCTGAAATGTATAAACACTGCTGTTATTTCTACATGGTGAAACCAAAATTAATAAAAATGCCCTTTATTAAAATCAGACCACATGCAATTTAAATACATGTCAAATTGTGGAGTACAGAGGCAAATAAATAACTGATGGGTCTTTGTCCCAAATATAATGGAGGGCACTATAATTAGTTTGATAAAATGAAGGTAGGTTTGTTCGCTGAATACTTATACTTATCGTGGGTTATCGTTTTAAAGTTATTTACATAACATTATCTGCCAAATTGATGGGATGGGGTCATAAATGTGTTATGTGGATGCGTGCATGTATACTATACTTTCTTTTTTTTCTTTTCCCAAATCTACCCAGTCGTATTGTCTATTTTAGACATGTGAAACATGCAATTGAGTTAGGCAGAAGGAATGAAAACCAATGGGTGTTAAACCGCCGCCCCCCCCCCCCCCCCAAACAAAAACACAAAAGAAACATGCCAATTGATGCACATATTGTAATATGATTTGAAGCTTGAATTTAAACATAACAGCCCTTTTGCAAACATACAAATCTGCCCAGGATCTGCCATCGACAGAGTAGCCAACGTCACGGGCCAACAGCATCGATTTGTTTAACTACAAGCATTGCGACCACATCATGCAGCGCATTTCCTCTTCCATGTGAAGAGGAAATGGGGAAAATGACGACCAGGCAAAATGCAGAGGAAAAGACAAGTGTGAATGATGAAGGAGATTAGTGAGAGGAGGAGCATGTAAATGTATGATTAACTGAAATTATATTTGATCAGGTCTGAATTATTCTCCATTGATTTCAACGATTAAAAACCTTTTTTGGAAAGTCTGTTCTGTGTTTAGCCACCTCTTTTTGACTGAGGTTCTCTTTATTGTATGCATTTACTTGAATTTATTGTGATCATTAGGTTAAAGATCTTTAGTTATTTTAATGAAACAATACCCTTGGTTGTTGGATAAACACTTAAAAGAATAACACTTTTTGTATAAAAATGTGACCTTTTCTTAACCGTATTGGAATCAGAGCTGTTAAGAACTGGAACCGATAAAATCCAAACTACCCGACCCTACTGACTACCAATAAGACTGGTCACCCTGGTTGTGTGAATCCCTCCCTCCCTGACTGATGCTATGGCTAACTGTGCATCGCCCTGCAGTGCTGCCAACTGTAGTCTGCACAGGCAGTCCTTATTCAGTACTGCACCATGGGAGCGCGCATCCACACACCGGAGCAGTGCCAAGCCAACGGGCATGTTCCATTTTGACCGCCTTGCCCTCCAAGCGGCCCTGTGACTTTGTCTCTCTGTCCTCCAGGTACCACAGCCTGTACCTGAAAGTGAAGGGTAATGTCTTCAAGAACAAGCGCATCCTGATGGAGCACATCCACAAACTGAAGGCAGACAAGGCTCGCAAGAAGCTCCTGGCGTAAGTCTTCCCGCCGCGCCCGACGGTCACCCCACCCCGTGGCCTCCAGTCGAGCCTCGCTCATACCTCGGCGTTTTAGCCTGACTGGCGCTTGGTATTCTTTCATATACATTGACAATTGGATTTTCCAACTGAGTCATCTTCATGAGTTTAGGCAAAAAAGTTGTCCACAAACTAGGCTGACTGTTTACTTTGTGAAAGGTGTCAAGCAGGGCGTGAAAGGCCCCAGCACAGGGTCTCCCGATTACTCGGTCTTTACCCCAGGGCCGGTTTCTGAATGCTCTCTCCCTCTCCCCCACCACCCCTGCAGTGACCAGGCTGAAGCCCGCCGATCCAAGACAAAGGAAGCCCGCAAGCGCCGCGAGGAGCGTCTCCAGGCCAAGAAGGAGGAGATCATGAAGACTCTGTCCAAGGAGGAGGAGGCCAAGAAATGAGCAGCTTTCCCCTGTCCCATTTTCACTGCTAATAAAATGTACAGAAAGACAAGGTGCTTGCTTCCGCGTCTTGCTTTCAGTTTTCTGGCTTGGTCCACGTAATTTCCGCGAGTTATATTTTTTTTATACTGGCTGACTCTTTTACTATAATGTATCTAGAATCTTGAGTAAAATTAGAGATGTCTATCGTCGGTGTCCAAAGCATTTAAAACGCGTCCCAATGTATGAATGGTGTGGTGCCAATGCTGTGAAGATGTGAATTGTCACCACCATGTGGTTGCACTTGTACTCGATCTAAGCTGGGTTTGAATTTAACATGAGTTTCCATGATTCCTTCTAAACCCACTGTATGGAAAGGGGAGGTGAGGAAATCCTCACCAGTATCATTTTGAGGCATTGTTGCTGAGATATTGGAAATTCCAGGACATAGGACTAACTCCATTATGGTTTGACCTGCCTCATTGTAAATGCCACTTCGATTATCACAATTGTTAATTTAAAATATTCAAAATGTAAACCTTTAAATTCAATTATGTAAGTGCCAATAGGTTTTTGACTTGATTACTGCTCCTTTTGCTACATTAATCTTAACACTTTTATATACAATACATCTCTGATCTGTAGTGATCGATTTCCATTTACAAAATAGTTTTCTCCTTTACTGATGCAAAGGGTCACCAACAGTTTAAATTGTCTATGTTGTGACCTGCAGGAATGTAAACTTATTTCATTGTTATCCTCCAGGGGTCCCTGTAGGGACTCTAACGGCATTGTCGAGTTCCTAATGATACGATTGGGTGGCAAATTAAAAAATAACCTCATCAGGAGGGGTGAAAGGAAGGAAAATGAACGGATGGAATTTTAAGTGCACACGACAAGGCTTTGAATAAACTATTGTAACCGTTGCCTAGTACACTGAATACCCATTTGGCAGTTTTTCATTTAAATCACGCAATGAAAATGAGCATTGAAAACGGATCAACAGCAAGGTGGACTCGAGTGGCTTATATGTAATTCACGATTTAACGTCAATGCTTAAATTGAAAATATTCCCCTGGGAAAAAACATTTTAGACAAGCATCTAAAAAAATAAAATGGTTAAAATTGCTCTGACAGAATTATGTTCTGCAAACAGCTGCTGTTGGATACCATGGCCTTCTAGAAGCTATTTTTGAGCCACCAAGAGCTGACATTTTCTCATAGTGGAGAACTGTGGATAATGTACTGTGGAAAATTCCAGGTTACCACACAAGGCCAAGCATGAGTAACATTTGTAAATTGAAATGTCTCAACATACAAGAAAAAAAAAGTTATTTTGGCTATTTTCAACTTTTCTCTACCAAAGTATTAGAAAGGATAGGACAAGAATGTATGTTGCACCAGAAGGAAGTTAAGTCTTTTATAATAATAATTTAAAGACTGGAATTACCGAGATTCAAAGATAGATTTTCACACAAATGCTTTGATAAAAATACACAATGAGGACCGATTGCAGAGAATTCGGGCACTGAGCTCACTGGCACCCTGGCAAACGGAAACTAGCAGATAGCAGCCAACAAGCCTGTATGAGCCAAGCACTGAGATGAAGCAGTGACATATGAAATGAACTCCATTTGAACCCGTAGCCTTCCTTCTGTCCTGTGGTGTATGCCGGCTGCTGTCTTTTTCCAACTGGCCACCTGCTCCTTGGTGAGAATGATAAGACTGCATCTTCAGCCTGGCCCATACCGAAGAGTGCTCGTTGTTGAGGCTGATGGACTGGCTGACAAAAACACTGAACCCTTATCCTTCTGATCCAGTTTGCTACCCACAATTCCCTGCTGCTACAGTGTTGCTCCCTTCCTGATTTCCTCTATTATTGTATATTTTGATCTCAAGACAAAATATTTTATTAGACAAAAGGAAACGAGAGTGAACACAAAACACATTAAATACAATAAATATCAAATGCCTTAATCACCCATGTGAAAAAGTGAATTGCCCCCTTAGTCACCCAATCTATCAATAAAACAAATGTAATTGATAATTAGATTCGTAACCATAACGTTTCTACAAGCACACTATGCCGTGATCAGTTTCAGAAGAGATGAAAATGTTTTTTTAATAGTCTGGAAAGGGTTACAATGCCACTTCTAAGGCCCTGGAACCACAGCATGGATGCACACATTAAATTTACATTAGGCTACATTATAGGCATTTGGAAGAATGATGTACAACAAAGTGCATAACCATAACCAGGAACAAATGTGCTGAAAAACCTAGAGGGAAGTAAGCTACAGTTCCAAGTGCTAGAATGACCACATATATAAACATTTGAACCCTGTAGATTAATCTGATGAGAACAAACCCACCAAGAAGCAACAATAAAACAATAAAAAAGTTAGTTTTATGTTCGATATTTGAGATTCAGACTTCAGACAATAGCTCTTCAAAAAAACAGCGAGGCCATAATGCTCAAAATAACGGTTTCATAATCAGAGGACCTCAGAGAACGCAGCACAACGTGTTGTTTGATATTTTATCGCACTTCCAGGTCACATGACCAATTACATTTTCTTTTTTCATTAAAATCATAGAACTGTCTTTTCCCCATTTAAATATCCCCATTTAAATAAAAGGCTTTGTGGGACTTCTGAATTATGTCATTGGATCTTTTGAACTGAAAAAAAAAAACACATTATTTTTCCATTAATTAAAAATAAAAACCGTACTGTATATTGACAATGGAAAGGTGTGCCCTATGGAGGTAATAGTAATAGTAATTAATTGCAATTTGTTTGGAGTCAATGGGTAATGTGACCTCAAAGTTATTTCAAAATTTTAGGCTATTATCTTTCTAATTAAATCATAGAACTGTATTCATTTCTTATATCCCCTACAAATGTACCCTTCTGGATCTCTAAGAAGGTTGCTCTTGATATAGAAAGGGCATTCTCTAGATTCATTTGGCATGGTAAGAGACCTAGACATAAATTAAAAACTCGGTCAGAGGAGGTCTAGCCCTGCCAAATTAAATTTTTTACAACTGGGCGTGCCATGCTCGCTTCCTTCGGGATTGGTTATCTGCCCATCTTGAATCCAAACCCTGTTTGGAGTTGTGGTGCTCCCTACCCTCCTCACTGTGGAGTGCGGAAGAAATTACCAAAAGATTAACCCAATTATATATAACACTCTAAGCAGGGAATCCATAAACATTCAGGGGGTGATAGATGTGCCTCATTCTTGACCCCTATCATACGGAACCAGGAGTTTCCTCCAGGTCTCCCACCCAGTATTTTTGAACTGTGGCATGATAATGGGGCATGTGTGAGAGGAGACCTATACCATGATAGGTCATTAATTACTTTTCAGCAACTACAGTGAAAATGTATTATCCCCAATAAGCACTTTTATGGTTTCTTCCAGATATGCCATTTTGTTCATTCTAAGATCCTACCTTCTCATGACCCAGCTACCTACAGTGAGAGGTTCCTTATTGACCGGAAATATATCACCCATTTTATTTCCTCCTTTTACGCACTGCTTTATTCTCTCAGTCCAGATGATATCACAAGTGTCTCACGGAAGTGGGAGAGAGATTTTCACACTGAATATATCGAGGATGACTGGCAGGAGGCTATCAAAATGATAAGGACCACTTTTACATGTAATAGATTAAGAGAAACGCAGTATAAAATACTACACCGAATACATATAACACCTACATGCTAAACAAGCTGGGTTGCCTGGTCTCACCCCTGTGTATTAAGTGCCAAGGAGAGATTGGAACATATTATCACTGCTTCTGGCAGTGTAAACTGATCAAACAATTCTGGGGTACAATCTCAAAGAGCTGAGTGGCATCTTTCAGATAATTAAGAGAGACCTAGGTGTTTTCATTCTTGGCCTTCCTCTAAGAGAAATGATTCTAACCCATGTACAGTTCAAGCTTTGTGACAAACTATTGCTATTAGCTAGAAAATGCATTTTTATTAACTGGATTAAGGATAAGCCACCCACTGTTACACTGTGGTACAGGGAGATATTCAAAGTTCTGGCCTCCCTTGCTTAGCTACCTGCCTGGGGAGCTGGCTTGGTTTCTGCTGAGGGGCCAAGGCCCCTTGCAGTGGCCACGCCTTTCTTGAATAGATTTACACGTCTTTCCTCTATGTCACATTGCTATGGCCTGGGGTGATAGCTCAATTTGATTCTATTCATTGTGATACTGTAGAACAGGGGTGTCAAACTGAATCCCTAAGGGGCCGCAGTATCTGCTGGTTTTTGAGGTTTCCTTTCAATCAGCTGTCAATTAAGGCCTCCAGAACAAGGAGTGTTGATTCTTTAGCCAATCAATGACTTGAATGCACCACAGGTTCTGAGAACAACCCGAAAACCAGCAGACACTGCGGCCCTCCAGGACTGGAGTTTGACACCTGTGCTGTAGAATATCAGAATGGATGTGATTAATGGAACACAGTGTGGCTACACTGCTTGATGATGTCTCTGGACACTGTGAAGGGGACTTTTGTGTATGACAGTGGCGGGGTGAAGGGTGGTCAGCTGGGAGACTTCTACACTGAGAACAATTGGATGGGATTTCACCGGGGATTGAACCACCGACCGTGCGGGTCCCAGTCATGTACCTTAATCACTACGCTACAGGCCGCCACAAATGTAATTGTGTGCAATAGAGCACAATAGGTATAAGATGAACATGGCCATTTTATTCTGTGTTGCATGCGTAGCAATTTCAGACATAATGTGGCTTAAGAGGGTAATTAATCCCTCAAAACATGTAGTACCTAAAATGTTAATCCCTCAAAACCTATAGTACCTAAAATTTGTTAGAAAATAACAGCTTGTTAAAAACCAGTGATTGCAATTTTGGTTGAAAAAAAACCCAGCATACACAATCCCCAGGACTAAGTTTGAAAACCAGAGAGCTTAGTTGGCCTTCTTCAGCTTGCTCTCCCTGTTTAAAATTTTTTTTTCTCATTAGGTTTCTCCTAATAGGCATTCCCTTTTTGTTTCTGTGCTCCTAATATATGACACCATGTCCCAGCATGTAAAAATCTATGATACTGTAGGCCCTACGGCTACTTTTCAAAACTGTGCCTGTGAATGACAAATTGTGAACGAACAACTTTGCCTTTGAAAGTTCTGCCATAGTCAGTGGAAATTCCTAATGACACAGCATAGCAGATCAAACAATAAACGTAAGAGTTAAATTAAATGTTGACCTTTAACGGCATGATAATAAATAGAAAATAAACATTGATGCAATGTATATGTAATGCTACTGATTTATTAACAATTTTGACCAAGATATAATTTCGGTCAAATAATCCACATGTCAGTAGACCACTGGAGGGTCCTCCTGGTCCCCCTCCAGGCCTGGGACAATGTACCCGGGTGTCCCCCTGCATGTACTGCCATCTGAGCTGACATACTCCTTATTTTTATTAGTTGACAGTGCTACTGTTGATTTCAATTACTGCATCAATGTTCAATTATTGATGCAGTTTCTTTGTATTCTAGTTCATTCCAGTGTGCTGCTACTGCAATGTTGAGGAGTCACCTCAGTAGTCTCAGTGACCTGTCGCAATATCACCTTTTCGTATAAGCGGTGTATGTGACTTTAAAAAAATGCAACTTAAATTTCATTTTGCCACTCTACATTGTCTGGCTGACCCACCAAAAAGACTCCTTCTGTATTGCGATATGCCAAAAGGGTGTGTCCTGTATTTTGTCCTGTATGTGTATTCCTGCAGGAAGCCAATCGAGAGTGATCAGGCTGTGTCCCTGCCAAGCTGTTGCTGCCCACTCTCAGTGAGGTCAGAGACAGGCCAAACAGGGGAGGACGCAGGGAAGTGTTTACTGCGTCCTTTCTCTGCCCATATCTGGCCGTATGTGCAACACAAACTCATGATCTCATAGTGGACCATAGGAAGCTCCCTCTATGTATGCCAAACTGAACTCCCATCCAGCCAAGGGCAACTGGAAAAGGTAAGTTTGGATTAAACGCTTCCTTTCTCACACATACAACACACACATACACATACACTCTTTCTCTCTCACAAACTCATAAGTTCACCACGTGAGTATATAATTTTGGACTGATTTGTTTTGAACAATCTTCATTAGACACTCTTTCAAGGATTTGGCCCACAAAATAGGAGATTAGTCTATTGATTTCTTTTTATTAAAAACACAGAAAGACACATTCATTGTAGTAGTAGTGTCCAACAGGTTACACATGGCTCAGTTTTTATGAAACCTCGAGGCTCATTACCATCCTATTAATAAAAAATAAAATAAAAACCCTCAAACCCTCAAATAACACTGCTCCAGACTATGGGCATCAACATCATCATAGGGATGGGAGTGTGCATTATTCTTCTGATTTATTAATATAAGTATTCTGTATCTCGTGTCTTATTCCTCTACTGGAACTCACTTTCCCGGTTGTATCTGGGTAGTTTTAATGTTTGGGAGATCATTCTCTAAAAGCCACATTCTCTGTAGAGGATAATGTATATAATATCAGTCAATACACAGTGCCCTCCATAATGTTTGGGACAAAGACCCATCATTTATTTATTTGCCTCTGTACTCCACAATTTGAGATTTATAATAAAAAAATGACATGTATTTAAAGTGCATGTGGTCTGATTTTAATAAAGGGCATTTTTTATACATTTTGGTTTCACCATGAATAAATGACAGCAATGTTTACACATAGTCCCCCCATTTCAGGGCACCATACTGTTCGGGACACAGCAATGCTATGTAAATGATAGCAGTCATATTTAGTATTATGTTGCATATCCTTCGCATGCAATGATTGCTTAAAGTCTGTGATTCATGGATATCACCAGTTGCTGGGCGTCTTCTCTGGTGACGCTCTGCCAAGCCTGTATTGCAGGCATCTTAAGCTCATGCTTGTTTCCAAGGCTAGTATCCTTAAGTTTTCTCTGCACAGAAATATCAACATATAAATCTGTACAACCCTTCACCAAATACTGCATTTGACCCAAGCCCCTTAATAATGAAGAACTCAACTATTATCAGCATATTGGAATGAATGGACCTGTCTGGGAGGTGGTGCAAATACATGGTCAAAATAGCCATTGCCTTAATCAGTTTTCTAAATTTACTGCACAGGCTATTACAATTACTAAATGCAATTATTCAATTCTTCCAGTCTGGTCAACCTCTTTGGGTATCATCATTAGAAATTCAGGAATTTCAGCAATATAAACAGATTTCAGTTGTTAACTTTCCATTTGCAAGATTCATTTGCATATGCGCTATGGAAAAACAAAGCTTTACCTTACAGAGCATCCGTTGGCTAAGTAGAAAAAAGCACAAAAGGTTTTCAAATGATAGGGAAGGAAGTGCTAGTGCACTGTGCAGAGCATATATTAGAAACCATTTGAATAGCTCACACAGGTTTTTCACAAGTTTTACCTAACTTTGTTTAACCAGACATGGGAAATGGATTTAGAGTGGGGGGAGGGGGGGAGAAAAGGAGGGAGAGAGCAAGGTAGAGAATGGAAAAAGAGAAATTGGCGGTTAGGGCAAACCCAGCTCCATGCCTTGGCTGTCTTCCCTGCCATATGCACCCATGTGTCCACGCTCTCACAAGCAGGCGATAAAGCAGATAGGCAAATTCAGTACGAAGCAGCTGTTTTACTGCCAGTGATAGACGAGAATGGAGGCGGGGATATTATATCAGTGGGAGGGGTGAGACAGGAGAAGAAAAAGTGAAGGCTGGGGGTGGGGAGATTGGGAATGCACAAGCTGCCACCACTTTGGTTTTGGGCTTCTGGCAGAAATACGGAACATGGTAGGGTCCACGAAAGAAAAGAAGTCTGGAAGCGTATGAAGGGAAAATAGCACACATAAAAGTAAGAAGAGAAGGAAGAGAAGAAGAGAAGAAAAGTTCTGGGAAAGGGTAGAAATGAAGATGGACATGAAGGGAGCATAAGCCGGAAGGTGAGGTACAGGGCGAGAGGACAGAGAGACCAGGAAAAGAAAGTAGTGGAGAGAAGGGTGAGAGACATTCAAGGAAATAGGAGAGAGGAATTGAGAGCGGTCAGGAAAGGGAGAAGAAAAGAGGCAGGAGGGATGAAGTGCCTGCAGCTGACAATGCTAACCATGCTCATGTGGTTGACCGGCATGATGGTGTGCATCTGGTACATCTACAGACGTGGGTGAGTCCGTCGCAGGTGTGCACCTGCACTCAGTCTGACATGAACGGAGAGTTCTGGAACACCACAAGAAAGAGTAAATAAATTGGCCAGAACATCGTCTTCTGTGTTCCGGGACAAATATGTGTGGAACTAATACAGTCTTCTGTACTCTGCATTCAACACCGAGAATAAATAAGATTGCTACAGCTCATGTGATAAGCCCAAGCCAGGGAAAGAGCTATGCTAAACCTTTTGGAGAAAATCCTGTTCTCATTTTTGCCGGGCTAGCAAGCAGAATGTAAATGTGTCATAAAGGTGTGCGCCAGGAGAATTTAACTTAATAATGTGTCGAGACAGAATTTGCCTGTTGAAAATGCATGCTTTGACATGCTATTGGAGGAATGCATCAAATAACTTGTCCCTTTGAGGTTTTTATTATTATTTTTGCAATTCTAGCAGGTAAAATGTATATATCTCGCACAAATAATAAAATTAAGTCAAATAAGACTTATTTATTTTGATTAAATGTATAAATCAATTGTGTTGCTACTTGCATTTAAATAGAATCAATGTTTAAACAATTTTTTTATTCATTATCGTGCTGTTAAGAGTCAGCACTTTTTCAGGCATTTGCCTATGGCAAATGTTCAAACCTTCAAAGACAAAGTGATATTCACATGCAAATGTTTCCAAAGCAGCTGCAGGGATTACTTAAGGGAGAACAGGGTCTGTTGTGACACGTTTTGACTGTTAACCGATCACAAAGAGACCTCTTACATAACAATGAAAACATTTTCAACAGAATATCTTCACTCTCTCTATGTACTTTTGATGATATTTCAAGGGGATGATTTTGTCCCAGCCCTGGACATTATGCATGGTGCAGATTCATCTACAGTACATGAAGATTAAAAATGGTTGACAGCTACTATGAACCTTTGTGTCTTCAAGCCACAGTTGATTACAGCAATATTTGCAAAAAGCACAAGTGGACATTGACCTCAACCTTGTAGATTTTTTTGACAAATGACCTAATTAATTAATTTTTTTCAGGACAGTATGAAGTCATCATTAACAACAACAGTCTATTTTCATGTGGTCTGAAATCCTCTGCCCTGCCTCATGTGCTAGGAAGGACTGAACTACATTTAACATGTTAACCCCTGAAGTATTGCCCCATTTCTTGACACAAGCTTGTAAATGACATACCCCAAAGTAAAATGGTTACTATTCTTGAACCCTTTTGAATACACGGCATAATCCTGGTCTCTTTTGAAAGATAAACCTTTGGGCTTTGTTTTCCAAGAGTTAAAGAATTATCTTGTATCACTTTTATGTAAAGCGTCTTTGAGTACCTTGAAAAGCGCTCTATAAATAACATGTATTAAATGTATTATTAATTACTCCAAATATTACTAAAACAGTGAAAGCTTTTTATCTCACTGAAAATATTTTCTGTTTTTGAGTGGATACATATTATTGTGGCTTTGTCGGGTGCTGAATTTTGCTTAGTAAATTATACACTTTGTATCCTGAAAAGTGTTTGCACACCCCCTGCCTGTTACCTTCCTCTTACCTCTTTATCTAACTTTAAGTTCTAACTATTGCTGTAGAATGTTGATTGTTTACTTAGGATTTCACTGGAGGAATTATCATTGTTGTCGGTTTTGCAATTGCATACTTCTACAAAAGTACTTATACATAAGAATGCTATTATTGACATATGAGCTTTTCAGACAAGTATCGGTAATGTAGTTGCATTCTAAAAAACTGCTTATATCAATCATTGATATAAGCAGCTTTTTAGAATGAGAAACTATTATGTATTTGGTTCGCTGGACCCTTGCTGTGAAAGGGACACTAACTTTATTTCCTGTAATATGTAGATTTCCAAAATGCGAGGTCCCTTGCCACCAACATTTTGCAATATAGGATCTGTTGTTGTTAAATCTTTAAATAGGTTATGCATATAGAACCGTGAGTTTTAACTATTTTAAACGGTATATCCTGTTACCTGTAATGACTGATAAGCATTTCAGCTAATTAGAAATGCAAAATACTGTATTTTACACGTAATAAGGCCCACAATATTATTTAGTTTCCATGTGTCCTTTTGGAGTCTTCAAATGTCCTTTTTGGAAAGCTGCCTAGACATGACTTAGAAAAAAACAATGCGGAATTCTCATGTTTGGTGATATTGTTATCAAATTAGACAGGGGACTTGTCCAGTGTTTTGGCTGTGGCTCCACTGTGTTTCTAAGTGTCCCAGGCTCCTCCACAATAATCCACTCAAAACCAAACTTTTCAGTGAGAAAAAAAACTTCCACTTCCACTATGTTTGTGCTTCTGTAACTTTTATTTATTAATACTAAAAAACTAATTCTGACAAATTGCATATAAACTCACAGTAGCTCTAGTCGGGTGGTTTTAAGCTTATATTTCTGCAGTATATACACAGTGCAGTAAGCACGTGTTTGAACTCACTTTATTTTATGCCCACGGCAAGTTTTATTGAAGTTGAAAATGTGTAACCCAGATGCTCCCTTCAGAGTCAAACCTGTGTATGAGGCACCTGGCTGACACATCTGATTTTTATGCATATGGTCCCATGCAGGAATGCCGCAGTAGCGACATCAAGCCGGCTTGCACAATTGCCTTTGACAAAATACTTGCCCAACTCACCTGGGAACTGCAGCAACACTAGGTAAGCCAGGGTTTCCCCCAGAAAAGTTGTTAGGCCCGGTGGCCTAGTGTATTTTTTGACCAGGGGCCTGGCGTGGGCCAGCAACAGACTGGAGGCGGCATTAAGGTAGACTATGATAACAGAATCACAGACGGAATCACGGAATTGAGAATTTTAAAAAGCTATAACACCATTGGGCCCTACATTAAGTCAGTGCTGGAGATTTAAAAATATGCCTTTGTAATGTGAATATTGTTATAAATAAGCCATTTATTCAACTAATGATATTAATAAACATCAAGCTAACGATATTAATAAACAAGTGAAGTCGTTAAAAATCATGTAATGTTACTTTTCACATTGCATTAATAAGCTACGAGTCTAACTTTAGCTAAACACTGCTCAAGTTCATATAAAAATAATGTAGGTACCAACAAGATGAGGTGTAACAAGGTTAGTTAGCCTACTAAATAAGAAACGGTGGCTTTCTTGGTAACATTAGCTTGTGATAGTTGGATAGTTGTAAGTGTAAGTGTTGACCGTCATTCCACGCACAATGAGGAATGAACACTGATCTCTGCTGTTTTCGTATAGTGTGTTCACGATTTAACCGATAGATATCACTGGTGAGCTTTCCCCACTGTAACTGTAGTTGAAAAAACATCTTAAAAATACATTCAGGCTTGGTGGGGAGTCAACTTAGGTCAACCTCATCGAAAGTAACCTTACAGTTACTTTAATCTCTTCTGTGAACTCAGAAAAGTAAATTACTGCATAAACTCTGTCACTGAATGTTAAACTGGCCTGTATGATAAGGAGAGAGTAACATTTTTGTTCATTTACGGGGTGGGCTATTTTATCACGCGGACTGCATATGAGCCTCTGTCTGTCTGCACCAGCCTGCCAGGCATGTGCTGTCAGCATTCAATGGGGAACTATGATTGTAAGCTAGGAAAAGTAGCAGAGCTAAATATTATGATGAGAATTTTGCTAGAGCGTTTATGGAACATGAGCAGATTCCCAAGGGTGGCTAGAATTTAAGGGACGGTGTGTAAAATTAGACAGTACAATTCCCTAGTCCATGAGTATTCCTGAACCGTAACTTTGTTGTTATATGTCCTTATTCATAACATCTTACATAGCATTTTTTAGCCTACATTAATTGCATAGGGCAAAGAGTGGAAGAGTGATCATAGTTCTGTTTTGTCTATTTCAGGATTAAAGACATAAAAATCCAGATGCAGGTGATGAGGCGGTACAACCGTAAGTGGACAAAACAGGACAACAATATCAACAGGTTCAGGTAAGGAAAGCCTCCACACAAATAAAGGCACACCATGTATATCACATTCCCAACCACAACTACAGTTCAGGAGGGGAACGGCTTTTGACCATGCTCAGGACCACAGGGAACATACGTTCCCATGTACAGACCAGAAGTGGAGTATCTGGCAATGCATGGATCCCTGTAGTGACTCCAGGGAGTCAATGATTCTGGCTATGATGTCACTGTTGTACCACATCTTCAACTGAAATAACGCAGCAGGGATGAAATTAAAACAGGAATAAAATTCTGGGCATGACATCACAGTCCTACCATGCATTCAGCTGAAATAACAGTGGGGAATAAACTAAAACAGGACTAAAACTCAGCTCAATTATCAGCTGGGAAAAAAACTTGCAGAGTTAATAGCTTGCTCTTGACTCTGCTGGGGTC
This sequence comes from Conger conger, assembly GCF_963514075.1. Taxonomy (NCBI): domain Eukaryota; kingdom Metazoa; phylum Chordata; class Actinopteri; order Anguilliformes; family Congridae; genus Conger; species Conger conger. The sequence continues at coordinate 46,987,266 of NC_083761.1, read as the reverse complement.
TGCAGATGGTTCAGCATTAATGCCATTTTCAAATAATAATCCTCGCGAAATAATGCTGCAGGCTCCCGGCTTGTTTTCACAGCATCATGGCACACTCAAGTTTAAAACTGCAGGAATGATATTTTCCAACTGTCACATTTCTTATGTATTTTTGTCTATATTGTCTTCATTTGAGGTGAGCAATGCATATACACTCACTGAGCACTTTATTAGGTACACCTGTACACCAGCTTGTTAATGCTTTAATATTTAATGCTTAAATATTAAATCAGCCAATCATGTGGCAGCAACTAAATGTATAAAAGCATGTGGTTCAGCTGTTTTTCAGACCAAATGTCAGAATGGGGAAGGAATGTGATCTAAGTGACATTGACCACAGAATGATTGTTGGTGCCAGACAGGGTGGTTTGAGTATCTCAGAAACTGCTGATCTCTTGGGATTTTCACACACAACAGTTTCTAGAGTTTGCAGAAAATGGTGCGAAAAACAAAACAAAAAATCCAGTAAGCAGCAGTTCTGAGGGCAGAAACACATTGTTATGGAGACAGGTCAGAGGAGAATGGCCAGACTGGTTGAAGCTGACAGGAAGGTGACGGTAACACAAATAAGCATGCAACAGTGGTATGCGGAAAAGCATCTCTGAACACACAACACGTCAAACCTCTAAGTGGATAGGCCTTTTGAGACCTAAGTTGGTGGAAATGCACTTAGAAAATTAATTTGCTAGTCACTTCAGTCCTATTTGGCCCCACATTGCCAACTTCATAGACCTGCAGTTAGATGGCTTCATCTTTAAGTCAGAAGCTCTGACGGAGGGGTCTGGGGTTTAGAGAAGTTGGCTTTTGAAATCAAGTGCAGGAGGGTGATTCGTTTCCAGGGTCAGGTTGGGAAAGATCAATAAAGCACGTACATATTGTAACGTTCTCAAAACTGATCCACAACGGCACCATACATGTTACAAATTCATTATTTGAATGAGGATGGTTGAAACTACAGGCTTCTGTTCTTACAATGCCATTGCAGGTCTGAGCTGAACCACAGTTGCCAGGGAGAATCCGAAGCCATCATCACGCAAGAGAACACTCCTTTGGGGACATTAATTGAGTATGATGGTGAAAATAAAAAGCATTTCAAGGTGACCTCGCAACTCTTCAAGACATTCAGTAAGGTAAGCTGCTTCTAACAAACCTTACCCTGAACCATACCAGTCACTATGCTGTATATTGATGAGGGATGACACCAAATATAAAATTGTTATAGATACTCCAATATTTCAACCTCTAACAGATTGCTTTGGCCAGTATTTCAGATCCTCACACACGGCCACACACTGTTACTAGCATACACGCTCACACACAGCCACACACTGTTACGAGCATACACACCCTCACACAGAGTTACTAGCATATACACCCTCACACACAGCCACACACTGTTACTAGCATACACACGCTCACACACAGCCACACACTGTTACGAGCATACACACCCTCACACAGAGTTACTAGCATATACACCCTCACACACAGCCACACACTGTTACTAGCATACACACGCTCACACACAGCCACATACTGTTACTAGCATACACACCCTCACACACAGTCACATACTGTTACTAGCATACACATCCACAGTCATTTTCCTTAACCACTACGCTACAGGCCGCCCTGTACTAGCATACAGTGTAATAGTGTTGTCTAATCTAATCAGGGGCGGCCTGTAGCGTAGTGGTTAAGGTAAATGACTGGGACACCCAAGGTTGGTGGTTCTAATCCCGGTGTAGCCACAATAAGATCCGCACAGCCGTTGGGCCCTTGAGCAAGGCCCTTAACCCTGCATTGCTCCAGGGGAGGATTGTCTCCTGCTTAGTCTAATCAACTGTACATCGCTCTGGATAAGAGTGTCTGCCAAATGCCAATAATGTAATGTAATGTAATCATCTTATTGCGATTGTGTTATAGTATTATTGTATTATAGTATGTAATGAGTGTAACTGCATGTGTTTGTGGTGTGTTTGTGTGGTGCAGGAGCAGCCGTTTAAGAATTTTACCTGGAAGACATGTGCTGTTGTGGGGAATGGTGGGATCCTGGTCAATAGCAGCTGTGGAGAGGAGATAAACTCCGCAGAGTTTGTCATCAGGTATGTCGACAAAATAACCAAGAAAAGAATAAAAGAGCAAATCCATCCAGTGACCGTGTGACTTTTCACTAAGGTTACCAATGATATAACAGAAACAAATACTCTTTGTCTTGGGTCCAGGTGTAATCTCCCTCCTTTGGGAGACAACTATAAGAAAGATGTAGGCAACAAGACAGACGTTGTGACCGCAAATCCCAGCATCCTCTTGGAAAAGTGAGTCAGGGGTTTGGTTGGTATTGGAAGTGACGTTTCACCTTCAAGGATCCAATTCCACAGTTTCTCTGCTTATAATACTGTGTTCAAAGTCCTTCACTGTGATAAGTCAAGGTCATTGCCTGCAGAGCTTCATCAGCTGAGATCATGCCCTGTCCTGCCCATCTCCATCTTAAAGGCCCACACGCATATTTTTCATGTTTTTGAGCTTTTCATATCATCCTGGAACTTTCGATTTGTGTTCCATACTGCTCCAAGTGAAATAATTGCAATTTTGGTGGAAGTATGCATATTTTAGGATCTAACTGCTTCAAGCTGTAAAACAATTTCCCACGTGACACATGAAGTATGTGTTTTCATAAGTACCGGATGGTAAATGTTAACACAGAGAGCGGACCACAGCAGGCAAATGGGGAGGGGGGCATTGTGCTCTGGGGGCAGGGTTAGGGACTTAAAAAAAACAACAACCTACATTTCTTCTATTTGCGAACGCTTTGTGGGCGTTTTAGGTGCTAAAACAAGGAAGAGAACGCTGATGCGTGTGGGCCTTTAACTCTTCAGGTTCGAGGGCCTGACGGAACTGCGGCGCCCCTTTGTGGAAAGAATGCGCGACTACGGCGACTCCTTGCTGGTGCTGCCCGCCTTCTCTTACACCGCCAACACCCCTGTCTCGCTGCGCGCCGTCTACACCCTCCAGGAGTTCGGGAGCCCCACCCGCGCCGTCTTCTTCAACCCCAGGTATCTGAGAAGCCTGGCGAAGTTCTGGACGGCGCGGGGCCTGGCGGGTTGGCGGCTCAGCACCGGGGCCATGGTGGCCAGCCTGGCGCTGGGGCTGTGCTCAGACGTGCGCCTCTACGGCTTCTGGCCTCACCCACTGCACCCGCACGGGTGTCAGCCGCTCACCAACCACTACTACGACGACAAGCCGGGCACCAGAGCACACAACATGGGCGCCGAGTTCGAGCACCTGCTGCGCCTCCACGAGAAGGGCGTGGTGAAGGTGCACCTAGGGAAGTGCTCGGCTGACCCCAGGTAACCAAACAACGACTTTTTGTGAAGTTACCCCCCCCCCCCCCCCCTATGCTTACTGGAATGGTGCCACCCTGGCTGCCTCTCTGGGATTTCCCTTTGAGGGACGGACACAATAAGTAAAACTTCTGTTCTCGAGCACTCACGCAAATGGACTTTGCTGATAAGACTGAAGTCGGTTAACTGGATCTAGGAGAGACATTGCTCAGGTCGGCGACTGCTGGTGTCCTCCCACAAGACACAACTTCGATCAGACAACTTGCACTAAATTGTGAAACTACATACAGTGTTTTGGTATGTTCATATGGAAGTATGCATTCATATATATATTTATTGTCCGGTGAGAGAAGGTGGGAACCTGAATTTTTGTCTCTTTATGAACTATTTGAGTCATTCTGATGTAAATGAAAAACACTTTTAGTTCTTTTAAAGATATTTTTTAGGCCTTTTTCAGCTTTATTGGACAGTATATAGTATAGAGAGACAGGAAGAATGGGAGCGAGAGAGAGGGGAAGACATGCGACAAATGTCAGACGGTCGGATTCGAACCGCCGACGTCGCGGCTCGCAATGAGCATGCGGTCACTGCTCTACAGGCTGCGCCGCCGAGACACCCCCGAAAAACACTTTTAGTTCTGATTGTTAGAACTAATGCAGGGATTGCATCTTTCAGAGATCAGAAATCTGTCAGATCCTAAACTGAAACTCTGGTCAGTTTCTGTGATATTTCTGATCGAATTATACAGGAGAAACAGGAGTTTCCTCCTTTGGGGATTCTCCCCTGTTCTCTCCTCAATGTATAGGCATAGCCAATTCCCAGTCATTTCACCTACAACATCTGCCTCAATCCCAAATGATATCTTTCCTTGTTGTATGCACTGATCACACTGGCACTACATGGCCAGTAGGTGTCGCCAGAGAACAATGAGAGGCAGTGAATAACCCCAGTCAAATAACCCTCCTGTGGGGACATGGCCAATTATGTCCACGGCAGCAGTCGGTGAGTTGAAAATTGGTACGGAGCAACCCTTTCATTTATTATCAATTGATTATCAAAATGTGAAGAACCTGTGTGTTACTTGCCAATAAATTAGTGCGATAGTCGGCATGCTTGTTAATCGAGGAAAAGGAATGAAAACAGGTTGAGATCAATGATCAGTTTAAGGGAAAGGTTTACTAATTTTACCAATTGGTTCAGCTCACTGACCGCAGCTGGTCCACGGGGTGCTCTATAGCCAACAAATGTAAACCTAACCTAAACAATACATGAAACCTTACTGGCTGTAAGCTACCAGTGGGAGACCACAGTTTCATAAAGGGGAATACACGTATGGATGAAAGTGTACTAACAGGCATCCATAGATCTTTCACAGCACTAACAATTTCAAAGGGGCATGCTGTCAAACTGATTCCCTTCGCTATCCTAGCATTAAAAGGGTACACCGTGTACATCAAACTGGGCCTTTTGCTCTGACACTTTGCCACAACCTACTCCACACAGAGGCTCTGCTCGGAGCCCCTGTAACTGATACAAAATGTATCTTAAACTTGCTAATGCCATACCCCTCCTTATCTGACTTCACTGGCTACTTGCTACAGTCCACATCATGTTCACTGCCCTGTTGTTACTAACCTATCAAATGGAACAGCTCCACCATAACTCCAGTCAATATTCATATCTTACATCCCGGGCAGATTCCGTAGCCTTGAGACGATTGGGTTCCTCCTCCCAGCATGGTCTCTTCTCCCAGTTATGCCTGACCCCACACGGGCAAAATCAACCTCTCCAAGTAGTCAGGTCGTATTTGCGTATGAAGCAAATACAGCTTACAAAGCTATACCAACTTTACACACTAGAGGCCACCCTTTCATTGTTTACAAATGGTACCCAATATTCAAGGCAAATCTGCAAAGCTTTAATTTTAATGAAACGATTTGGGTGACGCTTGACTTCAAAGTTTACACCACAGCAGCACTCAGTGAATCTGAGAACATGACAAGCCATTTTGTATAAACCCCAGGCTGTGAGACAAACCACAATGCATTTTTTAGTGAGTGTTGTCCTATTTCTTTCAATTTTTTCATTTTTCAAGTTCTGTATTCCCAGTTTCATTTGCAGACCTGTCCAATCACTGCAAATGCTTTTCTCCTGACAGATGCTGCTTGTTTTCACTGTTTACTCTGCTTGTTTTCACTGTTTATTCTGCTGGCTGATTTACTCATGCGTGATGAAATGAGGATAGCCCTGTTGAGCAAAACCCATCTGCCCTGGGTAAATGGTAAATGGTTGGCATTTATATAGCGCCTTTATCCAAAGTGCTGTACAATCGATGCTTCTCATTCACCCATTCATACACACACTCACACACCGAAGGCGATTGGCTGCCATGCAAGGTGCCAACCAGCTCATCAGGAGCATTTGGGGGTTAGGTGTTTTGCTCAGGGACACTTCGACACAGCCCGGGCAGGGGATCGAACCGGCAACCCTCCGACTGCCAGACGACCACAGCCACAGTCAGCACTGGCATCTTAAGAACTGGGTCAGAGGTCCTCACACCTCGTCCTGGAGAGTCGCAGGTTGTGCTGATTCTTGCTGTTACTCAGCACTTATTAAAGCACAGATAAATTAAAGCAGTTAATTACACAGCTAACTCACCTTAATTGGTTTCTTGGGTTGGTTGCTGATATTAGACCAAGGACAAGGACTGGGCCAGCCCCTGCTATTTTTGCTCCATCTAAGGATTCATGTGTTGGCAGTGTCCAAAACCGCTTACTTCAGTGCTGGTCCTCACTGCTGGTCCTGGAAAGCCACGAGGTATGCTGGCAAAAACAAAAAACTTTATCATCCTTATCATGGTCTGCATTTGGGAACAATAACTAATAACTAATATAAGTAAACAATATGTTTAGTAGACAGTATATATTTTGCGGACACAGGAGTAGGACACATGGCCATTGTGTTCAAGGTGATCACCATCCAGGCACTGAATCAGACTCTGGCACTTAATCCATTAAAGTTTTGTGATCAAGCTTGGATGGAAGAAAGACCAGAAACATTACTGGCACTCCAGGACTAGTGTTGCCTCCTTGAGGCTTTATAAATGTTATTGATGGTTTGTATTGACTCACTAAAGAATCCACACACTGTGTTCTCATAGCCTTTATTTGCTGACATTTGAAAAGAAACCACAAATACATGAAAATACTGCAGCACTGCTGGACTTGTTTTTCACACCCCTGGTTTAAGGTTTTAATCTGCCAATGTTCTCCCAACAATATGCCAGTCACCAAAAGCCTACAGCTGTCATCAGCAAACATCAAAACTCTTCTGATCAGTGAAGAGTCTATGAAAGCACTAGTCTATGAATGCACTATATCAGTGTTTCTCAACTCTAGTCCTCAGGTCCCACTTTCCTGATGGTTTTTGTTGAAACCAGGAACTCACACACCTGATTCAATGACTGAACCAATCAAACCACCAAGAAATTTACTTGATTAGTTAAATCAGGTGTGTGTTCCTGGTTACATCAAAAACCTTCTAGCAAGTGGGTTCCTAGGACTGGAGTTGAGAAACGCTGCACTATATGAATGTAAAATAACCACTGCTATTGGAGGTTATTGGAGGAGTGGCTGCAGTGCTTGCTGCACAGTGTTGGGGGTGTAATTGAGAATATACCAAAGAAAATGGGGTGGGGTGGTGCTGTCACACAAAACAGGGGAAGAGGGGGCTCCACACACAAAACCGAACCTAAAGACTGACCTTACCTGACCCTGAACTCTTCCCGTGTGCACCAAGTACTATATTACACAAACTGTACATAATATCATGCAAATTCAAGTTTATTCAGCACAGTATAAATTCTGTCAGTATACATTTTACAGAAATAGCATAGAACGGATACTATCCAAGATGCCAACACTGAATTAGACTAGTTAACTTTGAGATTATTGTGGTTTTTACACATTGGCTCTTGAGAATTAACTCCAATAAGCCGCAAACACACCAGCAGTATAACAGTATCTATAACTCACTGTGAAATGACATCCACTTAACATTTTCACAAATACCACTTGGTTCTGATCACATTCTGAAGATATAATTGGTTCAGTTGTTCTCAAACCTCAAACTTTTAGCCCCGATAAAATGTAGCAAAACGTTTATTTAAACAGAAACGGTGGCGAGTTGAACATCCTGTTGTAAACTGTGGACGGACTGACTGACCCAATACAGTCTGCTCCTATGGCATTCTCCAGGCTTTAAAGCAGGGGTGCGCAACAAGGTCCGATCCGTTTCAGGATTTTGTGCCAACTTCTGGTCTTAATTATTTCATTGACTCAATCATATTTTACCTGACATGAGTACCGGCTATAGCTGCAGCCTGCACGTGTATCCTAATGATTTTACTGTGTTCAAGTTCAGGCTTGAACCAGGGTAATTTACAGAGCACGTGGACACACCCACCAAGCTGGAGCAACAACATGAGCAACATATCTCAAAACCTGCTGCAAACCGTTGTACACTGCTGGGAGGAAACATATCGTTCAAGCCAGAAACCGAAGCAACCCGTTTTCCAATTGAACGTGCCCCTGATGAGAGTTGCAGTTTCAGCTGCTTTTTGTTGTTAATCAGCATTTAATTGATCAATTAAAGCAGTTAATTACATGATTAACTCACCCCACCTGGTTTATTGGCGCTGAACAGAAAACTACACAGGTACTGTATCAGAATCCCATCCTGTTAGGGCTGCAGTGACTGTGCAGAGTTTTTAATTTGATCAGTTAAAAATAAGTTAATTCTTTTTACGCAATTGTTTGCAATTTAGCACAATGTGAACATGGGATGTTTATTATTTGTGGCATGCACAGCTATTTCTGATAAAATGATACTTAAGAGGCTAAACAATTCAGTGCTTTTCATGTTTAGAGGGATTAAGAAAGATTGGCAACTTCTTAAAATTCAGGGATTGCAACTAATGTTGGAATGAAAACCAGCATACACACAGGTTGGAAACCACTGCTATGCAGAAGTGATAAAGGAGTGAACCAGCACTGGCATGTAAAGTGGTTTTGGAAACTCATTGTTCTTAGCTGGATATTGAAGGATTACACACCCTCTTAACTCATAAACTGAGAAATAATTATGTATGTCATGAAATACAATTGTCACATCCCAGAAGTTCATTCAGATCAACTAATGCTTTCATTTTCTATAATTGGTAGGGAAACCTGGTGTGTATACAGGGCCATGTTCAGCCCAGAAAAAACGTAGCAAAATATTTATTTAAACAGAAATGTTGGTGTGCTGCGACAGGATGTTCAAGCCGGGGGTGGACTGACTGACGTAATACGGTTTGTTCCTATGATGTCTGAGAAGGCGTTCTCCGGGCTTTAAAGCAGTGGTTCCCAAACTTGGTCATGGGGGCCCCCTGTGTATGCTGGTTTTTGTTCCAAGCATAATTGCATTTGGCTTAATTAGGTACTTCATGGTTTGAGGGATTGAGTAAGCCACATTATGTCAGAAATAGAAGTATGACATTCCAAAGTTCATATTGCACTATACTGTAAACATCATTTTCATTGTCTGGACCTTTTTCATTATTTTCTTGATGGTTAGTTTTAGTAGCCAGGTGTCCACACTTTCACCAATTAGGTGCATATTGATTAAACTCGGGCTTTAATTAGGTTTAAGAATGTACTTATTTTATGCAGTTGTTTGCAATATAGCACAAAAAGCACAATATGGAATTTTATTCTTTATGGCAAGCATAACTATATCTGACAGCCCTAACACACCCAGCAAACAGGAGCAAACGTACCTCAAAGCCTGTTGCAAAACACTGCACACCAATGGGAGGAAACGTATTGTTCAGAAATATAGAAAAATGTAGCAAAACTAACATGCCCCAGGTTTTTTTCCCCACCAATTACCTAGGCTAAATGAGCAAATTAGCTGCATACCCAAACATTGGTTCACTCCTTGATTAGTTTAGTAAAATAATTCATGGAGGGACACAATAACTGTCTTCAGCTGTCATTCATATGCTTATCAAGAAATGTAGCTAAAATATCGGATGGAGCAAATGGTCTGATTAATTAAGTAAATACAGCCAGAAGTCATAAAATCCAGAAACAGACATAGCCCTCCTTGCCCGTGTCTGTTCTATAACATGCTAAATGACAAAGGATTCCTTCAATGTCAGGGTTGTCCAAGCTTATCCGAAAAGAAAGGAAATGTGTGTGCACGGTTTTAGCTTAGCATTATGACTCCTGACTCTACTTCGCAAGATCTTGATTGAAGACCATGGCTAGTTAATTCGGTGAATCAGGTGTCGTAGTGCTGGGCTAAAAAATCCAGTAGCCACACTGGCCCTTTTTGGATAAGATTGGATACTGTGCAATATACCCATGCCAGCTATAGATTAATTATAGATTAGAAGTTATTTATGGCACTGAAAAGCCAACATGCATTTTTGTTTCCTAATGTTGACTTAAAAGAAACATGCAGCTTGAGATAAAATGGCAAGTTGGGATAGTCCTATCTATATCCACCAGTGGTCCTCACTTCTGGTCCTGGAGAGCCACAGTGTGCTGGTTTTTGTTTTCGCCTAAATATCCGCAACCAATTGAAACTCAAGAAACCAGGTGAGTTAACTATAAGTAACTGTTTTGAATGATCAATTAAGTGCTGAGTAACAACAAAAGCCAGCACTGCACTCCAGAACTAGGAGTAAGGACCCCTGATAAACATTATGTGTATAACAAGAGGTTGTCCTTTTAATAGTTGCCTTTTACCAAAACAAATGGCATTTGCATTTGATTTAGCTATACAATGTAATAATTTAGGCTTCTTTGAAAGACAAATTGTATCATTTGCCATTATCAGTCATCATCATGGTTTGGATTTTTTTCATCACCCTGGCAACCCTGTACTATACCCGGTCTTGTTTCGAATTGCTAATAGTGCTTTAGTGTTAAATTAGATCTGTTTATAATGATAATGTGTGTTTGTGACCTTTCTACTACCCTGTCCAGGACTCCAGTCCAATGCCTAGCTGAACACACAAACCCAATTACATTTTACAATGATACTGAAGAACGCTGAATTATTTAACCTACCTCCAAGTTCAGCCAGTCACACATTGACTAATTACATTTTAGGTCAGTTAGCCTACAGTGACAGCTATCAGTGGTATCAACCACTAATTATATAAATGCTTATAAAAAATTTTGCATAGGTCATTTTTTTAATGAAAAATATTTTTGTTATCCTAGAGCCACCGTAAGTAAGAACTGAACACTTCAATTACAAACAGGTGACTTCATCTGGACTTAATAACTGGCCTGCCCAAGAAGGTATAAAATTGTCCGTTGGCGGCGCCTTTTGCTTTTAGGAACGGTGCCACAAGTTGAGGAAGAAAGTATAAGTTTGTGACCCACAAAATGGATAGTAATTACTCGAAGACTGATGCCATTCCACGTTTACAACTGTTCAACTGTGTTCACCCCGACTGCGCAGCAACGTTTGTCAGAGAATGGCGTTTGAGAGAACACGAAACCATACACGCTGGCACGGTAAAAAAAAACAAAAACGAAAACACGTCATGGCATTAATAACGACCAGTTATGACATTCGCTGTCAATGATTGCTGATTCTGGGTGGGCAAGAATGGATGTAACATACAATTTTTACCATTTATTGATCATTGTTAAAACTATAAGGAAGACCTTCTAAAATAGGCGTAAATGTTTTACGTCTTGAATGCTGGTATACGAGGTAGGTGGACTGATGTCATTTCATCCTAATGTCTGCCTTTTAAGCGGCCTCTACAATGCCAGGAGCAAGGTTGTAGCCGCCGTTTCTCCAGGAAATCCCATCTGGCCCGACATAAACTCAGCCACTGTGAGGAGAGAACCTTCAGGTAGGCTAGGCTACAAGAGGCCTATCTTTGCTAAATTTGAATATCTTCTGCTTGTTTTGATCATTAATGCATATCGTCCCCTTCAATTTCAACAGATGTACCTACCTGAACTGTGCCAGCCGTTTCTTCAATGTGGACAACCTGAAGAGGCACGTCCGATATAATCACGGTGACAAGGACAAGTACTTCAAGGTTTGACTCATCTGAGATCAGTCACACCTTATTCATCGCCTCTGAGTGTTTTAGCAGGATGTTATGCTTTTGCTTGTACCATAATTCTTCGATCATAATAAATATATTTGGTCATCTGCATGCAGTGTCGAATATGCGTGAACACTTCTATTAGCCGGATGAGTCGCCTTAATCGTTCAACTATTCTGAGATTAGTCTTGCCTGAAAGTTATTTGCCCACCAGTTAAAATAATATTAATATTTTTTTATATGCATAAATAAATAATATTTAATTTCTTCACTTCTGTGTAGTGCAATTTCCAAGACTGCACTGTGACGTTTCGGAAACGCAAGGCTTACAAGATGCATCTGGCTACACACGACATTGCTTCAAATTTCAAGTGAGTCGATCAATTTACCTTGTTGGTAGTTCTTAAAGAACGAAAGCACGTTTTTTCCCCTCACTTAACAGACAATGAGTTTGTATTAAATTGCATTTGTGAGATTTGTTTCACAACCCAGCCTGTTTTAGTAGGGCTACTCCTTCTGAGATTTGAGAATTACAACCTGCTTGAATTTGTTTACCTGATTAGTTAAATGGACAAAGCCTTGTCATTCAGACGATGCTTTGGTCTGAATCAATGTTCCAGAAGTCACTTGTGCCTCCAGTTTTGCTGCTGGCTTGTGATTTTTTTTTTTTTTTTTTTTCTGAACCTTGGGTGTTGTAACGCTGCAGTGACGTTTGGTCATTGTCACATGGGTGAGACTGCAGAGGAAAGTGTGGTTTGTCCAATGTTGCGTTAAATGGCGCTTACTGGAGTGGCTGTGCCTGTGGCTTAGAGATAACTTAGAGCGGCCTTGGCAGGACTATCTCACCCCTTCAACACCCTACTTTGACCTGCGGGCTGCACAATCTCACTGAAGTATTTCCACGAGTGGCGGTTTAATTAAATCTGAATTTGGCCTTTCGATTATTTTCAGGCTGAAAGCTGCCCTATTTCGATTTGCTCGCTTTGCAGAAAGAGGCTTTCTCTGTGAAAGACAGGCCCAGAGTGTGGGGATCAGTATTGCATTTCAGGGCATGGACTTGCATCAACACCACCTGGATTGACTGAATTAGTCTAGTTTAACAATGAAATTGTGTGCCTGGTTGTGAAATGGAGGCTATGTGATCCGGCTTATCTGAGTGTCTGTCATTTTAGGTGCATGAAGGAAGGGTGTGGAGCGAAGTTTGAGACTCCAGGGGCTCGCCGGGCTCATGAGAAGACCCATGCAGGTGAGCAATTGGGTGGCTTTCCTGGGGCTGGTGGTATGGGCAAGGGGCCAATCTTTACCAGTTCATTTGAACTTTGACTTTGTGGAATTGTTTGTAAGCCAGACTTGTTAGCCTGCTTTTCTTGCAGAAGGTGAGTAGCTGCCCTGGTCCTAGAGAGAAATACAACCTGTGTCGCATTTATAGACTTAACTAATGGACCTTGTGGCTTTCCGTGACCATGGCTGGTACCACTACCTCTAAGTCATATACGGCAGTGATGGAATGCCTACATAGTTTTCATTTTTCCCATCAACAGATGGCTGTATACAGCTGGTTCCAGGCTAGTTAATGAAATGTAGAATTGAAGACAAATTAATTGGCAGAACGGTGTGCCTCTGGCTACATACTTGGAGTTCTTACCAGAGCTAGACATTACTGCAGTCTTCAAAATCAAATGTGTCTTAACTCCCATGAGTCGTTATGCAATGCCAGTGAAGTGGTTGGCTGGCCTTTGACTCTGGATTGTCCTCCTCTTCAGGGTACCCCTGTCCTCAGCCCAGCTGCCAGGTGGTGGCACATACCTGGGGGAAACTGCAGAAACACCTTCTGGAGCACCCCAGTGGTAATGACATCACCTGATCACATGTACACAAGCCCAAAGCACACTTCCTTACCAAGGTTCATATGGGAATTGCAGAAACCTGGGCAGCTTTCTTCCCCTCTAGCGTCAACAGGCGATTAGATTGCCATATTTTTTAAAACTGTAATTAAGCCTAAAGGCCTCATTGCCTTGCTAGTTTTCAGTTCTGTTCCTCATGTTTTGCTGGAACAGACATTTCTACTGGAGTTATTGCGCCTACATGGATTTTAATGTAGCATTTACATACCTGAAGGGGTTCAAGGGGAATGGGTTTTGTGCAATCTTATCACTCTCCTGCAGTGTTCCCTACCTTCCCTCTACCCCCCCCCACACATTTACAGCAGCTCCTGCATGATCCAGAAACTTGTACCCCCTTTCTTTCACAGCCACTCTCACCTGTAAAGAGTGCCAGAAAGAGTTCAAGAATCGGGCGGCTCTGCGGTGCCACAAGCGCACCCACGCCACGCAGAGGCCCGTGCTCATGTGCCCCAGCGACGGGTGCCAGGCCTACTTCTCCACGACCTTCAACCTACAGCACCACATCCGCAAAGTGCACCTGCAGCTGGCCAAGTACCGCTGCTACTACCCCGCCTGTACCCGCACCTTCGCCATGCAGGTTTGCCCGCCCTTGGCACCTAACCGCCCTGTATCCGCTCTGCATTACACCGCATTGAATTATGTTACTTGGCCGTTAGCTGACCCACTTATCCAGAGCGCAATACATTTTTTTTGCACTGTATTCATTTGTACAGCTGGAATTGGGTCAAGTACTTTGGTCAAGGGTCCAACTACTATTTGTTGTAAACAAGCTTGCTTGTGCCAGGTCCCTAGCTCTCACATTTATCACTGCTTTACAGCCATTTTTGTCCAGAAGCTAATTTGTTAATGTTGGCTTGCTTAGTAATTTTCAGAATAATGTTAAACCTGTATCTAGCTAGGCAACTTGTTCCTTAAAGCTATGGCTGCATTTGGCTGGCCTAACTGTGTTGAATTTGGTAATATGTGCACTATATGGTATTGGTTTGTCTCCTGTGTGTGTACCATACGTGCCTACACAACCTTTTTCTTTTTTTTGGTTGCCGTCTTATTGGCTAACTGGCAAGCAAAATGAGAACAAACCACTCCTCTTTGAAATTGGCTTTTTCTAATGAATATGGACTAGTGCTATGACTATTGTTCTAGTACGTTTAAGAACATGAACATGTTTCATTGGTCTGCCACTTTTGTTCTTGCCTCTCACCTTGACCAAGTATGATATCCATATCATGGAAGGCACTTTTCTTTAGCAGAATACATTATTAGCGCTTTGTGTTTAATTTATGCAGCTTTGAATATGTGCAGTTTCACTCCATTGTTCTGAGTGGTTTGAGTGTTAATGGGCTACCCTTTGCTCAGCTGAGATTGCTGACTTAAGTGGTTTGTGATACTGCAGTTATCTGGTGGTTTGAGCCGAACTGTAAATCTCGCTGGTCTTTGGGCAAGCGCATTTAATCCTGGCTTCTGGTCATTCCGCCAGGACATCAAAAGCAGTTCTTAATGATCCCAATGTTCCCGACTAAGGACTTAATCACTTGACCTTGGAATTGGATAGGGTTTTAAATTAGTGGTGCGTGTGGTCACTCCTAACTGATCAGATGCAATTCTATCATCTAAGGGATTTCATGCCAATTTGTTTTGCCTCATGACTTGAAGTGGAACTTTTTATTGAAGCGTTTAAAATCTGAATATTGTCACAAACACTCAAGAGTTTCTGTCCTTTTCTGTACCCTCCCAGGAGAGTCTGAACAGGCACATCCTGCGCCATGGTCCAGATGGAGGAAAGGTTAAGGCAAGTACTAGTACAGTAGATTGTCCTACATCTTATGAGTGCCGGTCTAATGCTCTGTAAGCAGCCGGGCCGTGAAGCTTTTCAAAGGGAAGTTTTAGGTGTCAGCCAACGGGGTGCAGTTTATTTTTGTTCCGCACTTACAGCTTGCAGTAGCAACCCTAGGTCTCGACAGCCTTAATCCGTGATGTGTGGAAATGGGATTTTCAAAAGCTAATGGCCTAGTGTGATGGAATGTTTTACAAGATAGCATTTTGCTAAGGTTGTGATGGTGTGTGTGCCTTCAAATTCGGGCGTGTCTGCAGGCCAAGTAGCGTGTAGCTCTAAATCATGTCAGGAGGCTGACGCTGTACTCAAATCCTTGCCCTAGTTTGTCCGTCAGCCTGGGCGTGGTTCAATGGTTTTTCAATCACCTGTGGGCCCCTAACATTTTTTCTTGCAGGAGTTTTGGCCAGAGGCTGTCATTAGCCAGCAATAGGGTTTCACACCACATGCATGTTCAGGCCGCATACTGCTAATTTCGACATTTCACTTTTAAATGTATAATTGCCCCCTGGAATGAACTGGGTGTGGGTGTTTGATTCTTGATTGTACCAGACACGTGGATTTACAGGTGATTTGGTGTTCAGATGTGGTAGATTCGTCCTAATGCTGTGTTTCCCAACTCCAGTCCTTGGGACCCATTTGCCAGAAGGTTTTTGTGGTTACCAGGAGCGCGTACACCACCCGATTTAACTAATCATGGCCATTTTTGGTGGTTTTATTGGTTCATTCATTAAATCGGGTGTGCGAGTTCCTGGTTACAACAAAAACCTTCTGGCAAGTGTGTCCAGATGACTGAAGTTGAGAAATGTTATTGTTGTGTGCATACTCCAGTCGGGTCTTCTGGTTCTGCCTTATATTGTGCTTATTCCCATGGCTTCTCTTAAAGGCTCACTATGTGCTGAGGGCAACTCTTAATTTCCCCACAGCTTAAAGGTGCTGTGGATTCAAGTTTCTGTTGATCACATCAGTAAATGCAGTTCTGTTTCTTTAATTCCTCGTACATTAATTTGCCCTGCCTCCTTCCAGGGAATAGGGTACTCTGCTGTAGTGTTTAAAATAAATCTGCCATTTTAAAGTCTCATCAGAGGTGTGCATGTTGCTGCCAGCTCCTTCAAAATAGTTTTTTAAATGGATGCGACTACTCTTTCCGGTACCAATTAATCAATATGTTTATTGCTGTTCATTCCTTAGTACTCTAAAGCCCATTGTGTGTACTGGGTATTTCTCAGTTGAGACTTATGGTTTTCTATTGTTTTTATGTGCTCTCCAGTGGTTGAGGCCTCCGTGTAAACACACAATACTGATTGGGACCTTAGAAGTATGTGTGAATTCAATGAGCTGAACTTGACGGTGGCTGAAATGACCATTTGTGCAAGTCAGTGGCATTCAGTGGTCTCCAGCCCTGGGACCACTATTCTAATGTGTTAAGTTTTGACTGGTCTCAGCAGCAGAAGCGTCCGCGCTCCAGTAAGAAGTGGCTGAAACGCCTGGACAGGCAGCACCAGCCCCCTCTGGTGGAAGACGACCTGCGCCGCCTCTTCGCCCAGCAAATGCGCTTCTCTCGACGGGGGAAGCTGGAGGCCGACCTCTCGGGCCTCTTCAACGAGCGCAAGATCCCGCGTCACGTGGACCCCGAGGTCAACCTGCGTGACCTCTTCAGCCTCAAACCACCTCGCCCGCTGCAGTCTCCGACCCCGGTTCCTCTGCCCATGTGCTGAACCCCCAATGAGAACATTCATTCTAAATGCACCTTTTGGATTTTTGGATCATTTGTTGGTGTAATGTAAAAATGTGCAAAGAACTTGAGTTTGTTCTACAATTGCAAGGATGTACACGTGTTTAATTTGGCATGCAGCATTTCTGTATCGAATGTCAGTTTGAGTAAGATTGTGGATTCCTTGCTTGGTCATTTGTTAAATTAACATTCAAATAAAAGAATGTGCATCGTTTAATTTGTGGTCGTTCTCAGTCTATTGGCTTGTCTGATGTGAATCTTTAGGCCTTCATGCATTGCAGGCACTTGTTTTGGGTGTCTAAATGGGGTGCCATGATGTGAATAGTTTCTGTACTGAAGTTAAAAGGGCAGCTGCAGCAGCTGTGTTGGGTGTATATCTCTGCCTTGGCTCAGTTCTTGGCCTCCAGAGCTATAATCCCAATGGCTTTCCAAGTCATTAAATCGTAATAGAAATGCAGAGTCAAGCTAATCCAGTACCAGCAGGATGTAAAGTGTGCACTGCAGTAAAAATGGTTGCCAAGTACCGGAATTCTGCAGTTTGCTGAGATGCAGGGGTCTGAGCGCAAACCCCAAGAGCTCATTGCAGTAAATGTGTCAAGTCATGTTTTAAACCACAGCGTTAATGTAAAAAGTTAATCTGCTCGCTTCAGATATTGGTTCAGTCCGGTTAAATCAAGCAATGCCTCCTTGTTAACCTTTTCAGTCCTAAGAGTGCCATATGGCTGTCAGGAACCTTGTACCTTTTCAACCAGTCAAAATGGCCGCTATACATCGTTTTGAGCCCATATTAAATTAAACCCCTAATATATTTCTCGGCTTTCTAAATTTTCTCGACCAAATCCATTTGTGTGGAGCCAATTCATATAGGGCTTTGGACTGAAGGGGTTAAAGCAAGCTTTGCCTAAGTTTTGTGTGGTGTGTGTGTCCATAGGATCCAAAGTCAGCAATTTGAGGTTGGCTTAATACTGCTTCCACGAAAGTGGCTCTGACTGCAGACAACCATAGTCCCAATAAAGGCATCATCCTGATAAGCCTCTGAATCGAACCGTCGGGTGGTGCTCAATCAACCTAAGTGGGAGCAACGTAAAAAAGTTGACGTCTGAATTTTGGATGCTGCATGCTGGCTAAAACGACACTAAATATGGTTGTGCCTGTGACTGCTGTGCTTTCTTCATTCCACCTCCATGTTAAGTCTACATTCATACCTGCCCTATTCCATTTGGATAAGGGTCCCTCAATATACTCTGCACTAGTCCATGGGTGCACAACTTTGTTCCTAGAGGGCCTGTCTGCATGCGGGTTTTTGTTCCAACCAGTTATCTTGGTTTTAGTTTTCTGGCAACACTACAAACTATGCTGGTTCCCTCCAGTACTTGAGCACAGTAAAGTCTGTAGCTGTAGCTGGTGCTTATACAGGTGTTAGATCAAGATATGATTGCACTAATTGAAAAAATGAATAGCTGAAGTTGGCACAAAATCCTGAAACCAATCAGCCCTTGTACGCCCTTGCACTAGCGGCAGTCCCTGAACCTGGCTTTACATTCGGCTGCTGCGTGCCTGTGTCTAACATGCATGTATATGTGCGCATAAGGATGAGTGTGTTCACATTCTTATTGTCGAGGGCTTCCTGCTTTACTCCTAAGGGTCATTGAGCAAAGTACTGAACCAGTGTTCCTTCATTTCTGTTCCATACAAATAATGCAAAAAGAGGAGGTCCTCGAGGAACTACACTGTGCCAGACCTGCATGGTTTGTTTGATGGGCACGTCTGGTCCATGTACTTCAAACATACGAACATCTCTGCCCCTCATCCGCGACTGATCGAATGATCCGCCCGCTTTGCCATGCCTGGTAACTGTCAATTCCAGTTGCTGCTGTTGCCGGTCTGAGCAGGAACCCTGGGGAAGAACCAAATGAACACAATCCTGCTGGTGGTGGGTCAAAGGTACATTTTCTTTCCCCACAAGGTGACAGTGCCCACTGAACACCTCTGTGAAATGTGTTTAGAAGATGCTATGTCCTAATATTTGACTGTTTGTTGTGAAATTAAGGTCCTTTAATCTCACTCGTATAATTGCGAAGCTGTGAAATCTCATCTGCCATACCCATTGTGGATAAAGACATTCATATTCCATAGTACAGGCCTTGCCCAGATTGTAGCATGAACACAAGTATATTTCATCCAACTCTGACACCCTCTTCGAAAGGATAAATGTCAAAGATACAGCAATTTGGTCCCTGCACCACAGGCTCGAATGTTTTGCTAGTCAGTAAACATGCATTTTGATCCAAAATCTTAAGAGATTACAGTTGGATTTTCTACCAATTTCCTCCTTCTCCTGATGTATTTCAATGTTCCTCCTATTGGTGTTTATGTAGTATTTTAGCTGAGAAGGGACTTGTGACATGACTGGATGAAATTTCGCTAGTCTGAGGTGGAACGTGAAGGAAGTCACGCTCATTGATGGAGGCAGATGCTGTATTATATTTCTGCTGCGTTATCAAATGTAAGAGAAAAATGATTCAAGTGGTGGCACGGATGGTGCAGTGGGTAGCGCTGCCGCCGCACAGCAATGAGGTCCTGGGTTTGAATCCCGGTCAGCTGGGGTCTCTCTGTGTGGAGTTTGCATGTTCTCCCCGTGTTCGCATGGGTTTCCTCTGGGTACTCCGGTTTCCTCCCACAGTCCAAAGACATGCAGGTTAGGCTGATTGGAGAGTCTAAACTATGAGTGTGTGTGTGCCCTGCGATGGACTATTGACCTGTTCAGGGTGTATTCCTGCCTTTTGCCCAATGTATGCTGGGATAGGCTCCAGCCCCCCTGCTACCCTGTTCAGGATAAGCGGGTTAAGATAATGGCTGGATGAATGGATGATTCAAGCTGATAGTTTATTCAGTACTTTTACATTTACCTACATGTTGAAAGTAAATCTGCAATAAGAAAAACATGCATGCCTGAATAGATAATCACATGAATACCGCCGCCTTTAGTGCACCCTGGGGTGACAGGCGGTAAGCGCAGTCGGAGGGTTTCCGGTTCGATCCTACCTTAGGTGTGTTGAAGTGTCTGAGCAAGACACCTAACCTCCCCAATTGCTCCTGACGAGCGGGTTGGTTGCATGGCAACCAATCGCCGTTGGTGTATAAGTATGTGTATGAATGGGTGAATGAGAAGCATCAGTTGTACAGCACTTGGGATAAAGGTGCTATATATAAATGCCAATTACACTGATCACTGCCCTTGGGAAGATTATCACCAGCAGCTTGGCAATCATTCCGGAAGTGCGAGGCAGTTTTTGACCGCTTGTCGTATGCTTTGATATTCGTTTAAGTAAATAAAAAAATACCCCTTTTTAAATGGCAAAATAAGAATTTTGAAGCAGTATTTCATTGAACGCTTGTTATGTCAAGACACCTGCTCTCCTGAACGGTGGTGGCTCGGGGGAGGATCAAGAAAAACAGTCCCATTGCACAACAGTTCCATTCATCCTATTCCCCCCCTTGTTACCGCATTAGTCTTTGTGTGCTTGCGCCCGACACCTGGCGTTTGTTCGTTTAGCAGGGCCGCGTGTCGGACCCGCTGCCCGGCGGGTGGGTGCGCTCACGTGGGTTCCCTTCCTCTTCCTTCACCTTGACGCTCCCTCATCTGAACGCCGTTCCTTCTCCCTTTCTCCCCCGCCCCCATCTGTCACCGGGCTCGGACTGTCGCTGGCACTCGTGATTCTGTGGATGCCGGTGCCAGCACCGCTCGGGCATCTGCTCATTCTCGCTGCCAAGTGCATCGTCATGCCATGTCATGGCTGGGCCTGGATGATGATGTCATGAATGATGAAGTGTTCTTCTCCGGTTTGGCTCCGCCCGTGCTAATCAGAGTCTCTGGCACTTCTCCACATAGGAACAGGTGTGGAGAATCAGAGTAATGACACTCTGTACAGTAACATAATTGTACTACACAAAACACTTCAACAATTCAGCAATAGTATACATACATACGGAATCCAAAATGTAAACAGACATTTGCTGATAATGGCTCATATTTTTAATGCAAACTTACCATCCTCAGTATCATATTTTGCATGCCCTGAATATTTTGATGATAAATATAATTGATTCCTAACAGTATTGATGACTGTTTGAGGTCTCTGGAAATCGTGCAGAATCTACATGGTGAATACATTTGATTAAAAGTAATTTGGTGACTAGGCTCCTTGACGTTCTGACAGTGAGGGTGCTTTTCCCAGATCTCAGCTGTTATCTGGCCTTCACTCATTTGTCAAAAGGGAAAACAAGTGTGCAAATCAAGAAGTATTTATGAATTAAAAAGGAAAAACCATTCTCTATGGAAGTATGCATTTGCAATTCAAGGAGCCCTTGATGCGATGTGGATTGATGTGTTGTCTATTAGTGTGCAGAGCAATCTCAGGTTCTTTGAAGGTAGTTTCTAGTATATTTCCTTAGTATTCAGACTCTGACTTCACAGATAACAGCTCATTTCAAAGAGACTCCTTTGACTGAAAACCCTAGTGATTACTTTTGTGTCGCTGCATGGCTGGATTATTTCATATTGATGAATTAATTGGGCATATCAGACAGAAAACCTGCAGGCTAACACACTTGGCTGAGGGATGTAAAACGGCTTATGAAAGGTTAAGATTCCTGGTGTTTGATTTTGTTTTAGCTCACCGCCGTTCACTGCTATAATATGGATTATACATCGTTTGACATTTGGAAGCTGCTGCCGAGTTGCGCGATCCTCTCAGACGTGCGGATTCAGTTTGTCAGTGCGTGTTTTATTGCCGTTATTATTTTCGGTGTCGTTCTTTTCTGTCAAGCTTTCCTGTCCTCAGTTTAAGGTCCCCAGCCACCACCACCCTGAATCCAGATGATGTAAACGGTAGCTTCTGCATGTTGACAATTAAATCCCATCTCAGAACGCTGAGAACAGGGCTGTTGTCCTCGTGGTTCCCTTGCGTCATTCATATTAGCCCATGTTCTTTTTTGGCTGCATTCAATGCCTTTCAATGGGGTCCGGGCACAAAGGAAAGGACACCGAGTTTCCCATTTGAAAGAGAGCAGTTCCTTGCCTTTGCTATTAACGTTAATGAATGTATTTAACTGGTAATCTGGGTTAGTTTGAAGTTCTCCTCGAAAAAGGGTAAAATAAAAGATATATAAATCCAAGAAAAGCTTTTGGTTTGATGTACAAAGTGAACAAATTGCCTTTTCAGGACTCTGCATGTGTATGTTCAGTATGTGTGTGTAAATAACTAAGTGAAGCAATTCAGGAAATAAGTGCATCTCAGCAAAAGATAACACAATAGCCAGGATGAAAGCTCACTCAACTAAGCAGTTGTGGGGGAGTCTTTATGAATGATTTATTGCTATAAAGGAATGTGGCTCACTGTGGGAATTTGTGGATTAATCATGGTTGGGCTTGGTGGAGTTGGAGGTGAAGGTAGGGGGCTGCTGGGACTCTTCAGCACCAATGGTTGTCTGTAGTTAAGCCCGTGACGTAGAGAGGGTCTTTTCTTCATGACCTTTTTTGGCTTCCTTCGGTTTTGTCCATTTCCTCTGCAAGATATTTAATCTTGCAAAAACGCTAATTTCTCTCAATCATTGGTTGTAGCTGACGTTTAATTATTTCCATTTCAGCTGACCTGGGGGCATTCAAAATGTTTTAATGTGGTGGCTTTATGGCATGGCCGAAAAAGCATTGAGACTCATATTGGTCTTTAGATTTACTCTGACAGGAGAGGCATCTGCACCCACCCCACCCAATCCAGGCCCACCTCCTCTGGCAGACTACAGAAATGCTACTCTTAGATTACATCTGAAAGCTGCAATTGCAAACCTCCACTGTTAAGACCATCAGTGTTAAGTCCTCAGTGCTAAGATCTGCGGCAGCTGAAATACAGTCTTCTCTCGTGTGTCAGAGGAGAGACATGGAACTTCAGATTGGTATGATCTCCTCCAAGTCAGGACATGGCGATGCCATAACATTGGGTGCTTGCTCAGTAAAATATGTTGAGCCGTTCCTTTCACTGTAACCAACACGTCAACCATGTTAAGAGTCATTAACTGTTTCGGGAATGAGCAGAGGGTTGCAGGTGTGAATATAACATTAAGCATTGCTGTTGTGACCTGGTGTGTGATACTTGCATTATTTTCCTCGATTGCACGAGGAAAATAATGCAATACTTTACTTTCATACCACTCAATTGTATTTTTTTTATTAACATATAAATTCATACTTACAATAAACAATTAACTGTAAATGTTTTTCGCTTTTGTCTAATATTTAATACCTACTAGAATAAAGTTTGGCTCAAAATGAGAGCCTGTTTCGGGATTGATTTATGCAAGGCCTGTTATATGAATGTTAATTGAATAGATGTATAGAGAGATGGATGGGTCAATAACTGCTGTATCTAGATAGCTGGCTATATGAAGGTCTGCAAATACACAAGCAAAAGGCATTGCATAGAGGGGAAGCCATTTTGTAGCTGAGTTAATTAATTAATGGGGGCACTTTGATCACCCTGAGTGTGAGCATGTGGTGACAAGGGTGTAATGGGATTGGTTTTGATGGGGGTGGCACTCTCATTGCATTTAGGGCTGAGATTCTTGTTCTGGTGTACAGGGGATTACTGTCAACATAGCCCTCGGGGTTTAAGGCCTTCATGTAATCCCATTGACTCCTTGACCTCGAGAACATTGGGAAAAAAAGGTGGAAGACAAGTGATTATTTTCTGGTCCTCTCCTCTAGTTCTTTACCCTCTCTCAATTAAATTAAATTTGAAATGCTTTATTGGCATGACAAATTAGTTCGCTTGTACCGCCAAAGCTTGGACGAACAACAAACAAACAAAAAATACATGTAACACAGTAAGTCACAATAATTAGTAATTGTAAATCAGAATATACGATATTAACAATAACGCACAAACTGCGTGTGCTTGTGTGAAGCAGTAACATGTTATGGGCAAAATGTTTGTGTGTACAGTATCTGTGTAATGTGTGTGTGTTTGCATGTTGTGTGCCCATTACCGGGTCACTCTCTCACCGTTCTATTCTCTTTCTCTGGCTCTTAACTTCCCTCCATCCTCCTTGACTTTCTCTGTCCCTCCCGCTCCCTGTTGGGTTGGCAGCTGTGCGGATCTCCACAGTCTATGGCTTTACTGGCTGAAGGCTGTTTGTGTACTCTTCGTCTGATAGTACCTCTGACTCCGTCCCCTGCATCTTTCCACCTCCGTCTGTTTCCTGCCTTTCCGTCACCAGGGGACTCGGAGAGCCGCTGTGGCCGCGCTTTTTCTCCAGAAGATACCGAGGGTTCGGACAGAGGCATCGATTCTGGGGGTTCGTCGCCATTTGTCACTGCTCTTTTGTGTGGACAGCTCAGAACCTTCAGTCTTCCCTCCAGTCTAATATCATATTCACGGTTCTGAAAATCTCAATCACCATTCATTCAGGGTGACTACGGCACCTCAGGATGTCACATACAGTAATACCATTATCTGTTGGCGAGGAGATTGGGGCTACTGATTACTGAAGGGATACTATGTACAATATCAATCAATCAATCAAGCTTTATTTATGACGCACATTTCCTATAGTGGGTGCAACTCAATGTGCTGTACATAAAAAAAACAGGCTGATTGAAATACATTAAAAAAAACGTTTAAATTCTACAAATTAGGGCAAACAGCTGCAGAAGTGAATGTGGTGCAACAACAAACACAGCAGACAAACAAGGCTGGATAAATAAAAGAGTAAATAGTTTAAATAAAATAAATATAAATAGAAGCAGATAAATAAAATGTGTATAAAAGGTAGATCAGGGAGGGTAAGAGCAAGGCTAAAACCATCCATCCATCCATCCATCCATCCATCCATCCATCCATCCATCCATCCATCCATTATCTGAACCCGCTTATCCTGATCAGGGTTGCAGGGGGGCTGGAGCCAGCCCAGCATACATTAGGCGAAAGGCAGGAATACACCCTGGACAGGTCGCCAGTCCATCGCAGGGCACACGCACCATTCACTCACACCATTCACTCACACACTCACACACTCATGCCTACGGGCAATTTAGACTCTCCAATCGGCCTAACCTGCATGTCTTTGGACTGTGGGAGGAAACCGGAGTGCCCGGAGGAAACCCACGCAGACACGGGGAGAACATGCAAACTCCGCACAGAGAGGCCCCAGCCGACGGGGATTCGAACCCAGGACCTCCTTGCTGTGAGGCGGCAGTGCTACCCACTGCACCATCCATGCCACCCTAGGCTAAAACCAGGTCAACTAAAACTAAAGCTAACAGAAATAAAAGAAATAACAACAAAATAATAATACATAAATAAAAAGAAGTAAATAATAAAAGTGGTACAAGTAATAATAAAATAAAAAATAATAATAATAATATGTACAATATTTATATGTATATGAACTAAAATCTGGAAGAAACCTAGGTAAAAGCCATGCTAAAAAATGATTTCTTTTAAAAATGCCCACAGTTTCAGAGACCTGAATATCCTCTGGCAGGCTATTGCAATTCTTGAGCCATAATAGCTAAAAGCCGCCTCTCTGTGCCTTTTAGTTCTGGACTTTGGAACAGTTAAGAGACCAGTGTCAGAGGACCTAAGGGCTCTGCCAGGGTCATACCTAAAAAGCATTTCTGATAATAAGTGGGTGCATTGCCATATAATAACTTAAAAAACAATAAAAGGGTCTTAAAACCAATTCTAAAACTGACGGGTAACCAGTGCAGGGACTTTAAAATGGGAGTGATGTGTGCTCTCCGTCTGGTCTTTGTCAATATAAAACAATATTATTTCAATTTCCAGTGATAATAAAAATCATAAAACTGACTGCTAAAAGTTGATTTATCTGTGCTCTACAGTTTGTCACTTTATGGTCTAAAACTTGGAACTTTGGTACCCAGTGTATTTTTTTCCAGCATTCGCAAAACCAAGAAAGAGAAAGTTCATAATTGAGTTTGGAATATTCAGCCTGGAAGGGATGAGCCAGGAGAGAGGTATTGCTTTATTAAATATAGCACAATTTTTGTGGGCTTGGATAATGGCTTTGGCTGTACTCGCATCAAGCCTGTGAAGCTAATAACTGTCCAGCATCTTATCCTCTCCATCTCATCTCCTCTGCTCGAAAAGATCAAGAGGAGGATTTATTCTGCTAAGATGAGGATTGGAAATCAAGCAATGTTGTTTAGTGCCCAGATCCTCCAAGCTGATATAGGCCTTCGTATAGCTGGCCTATATCGTATGGCGTATAGCTGGCCTAAGTTAGCTGACTTAAAAGTGTAGGCTCAAACTCACTCCCTAGATTTGAATTTAAATCATATAAAAATATGCTAGTTAAATTATCACAGACATTGCCTTACACCTTACATTGCCAACATGACAAGTTATCATGGATCCTCGAGGAATGACGAGGATTTTTGCTGCAGTCTGAGCCTCCTATCATTCATATAACCCAAGGGATAGAACTTTCCGGTCTCTCAAACAGCTTGACGTGTGTCATACTATTAAGCTCATGGGCCTACGTTGAGTACGCAAGCCAATTTCGTGAAGCGTTTTAAAGCTGAACTTGCGCTGAACTGTGCTTGAGCAAAAATGCAGCACAGACAGTTCCTGCCTCTTCAGTAAATGGATCGAACTGATAGCGAGAAAGAAAAATAATGAGAACTAATAAGAAAATAATGATCAGTGAAAAAAACACTGATCCATCCACTTAAAGTAACTTAAAATAGATTTCAGGGTCACCAGATATGGGCAGAATGGAGTGTCATTGCATATACTTAATTGATTTTGAAGTGGAAAATGTCCCAGGAGTCGTAAAAGAATGTCCCTTAAATCCTTGATTGGGTACAAATGTGACTAATGAAGCCATGACATGCTAAAATGTGTCCTGTTCCTCAAACTACTGGGCAACTGTGTATATTCTATGAGCAGCAGCTTTGTCATCTTGAAATAAGCCATGTCTACCAAATAAATACTTTAACATGGGGTAAAGATGATCGCTAAGTATCGTTAAGTAATGACTGATAGTGACCTTGCCTTCAAATACCATTATGAGCTATGAGCAACCCTTCATAAAAAAACTGTTGTCTTCTCCCTCGCTGGCCATGGGCTCATGAACAGACCACCATATCAGACAAAATAATGGCTTTCAGTGGGAATGGAACTTGAGCTCATGCGCTTCATCATTGATTAGGTATGTTTGATTTTTCAGTGTCACTGTGCGGATACGCCACCTACGCCACCTTGATAAATACCGGCCATTTCATGCATGCACAGGATTATGGATTTCATGCTGAAATTTTAAATGAACAAAATCCATGGCAAGTTAAATCAATCTACATCCATCTGCTTGGTTGCAATTTGTGCATTGAGAGTTGAAAAGATTACATCATTTTCTGGGACCAGAATAAGAGTGTGATTGGTTGCCCTAACAAGGCACCAACAGGTCTTTAACTCAGCAAATTAATTACATATCTGATATTGTCATTGTTCTTCTGGGTAAGAGGATCTTCTCAATGAATGTACTGTAACATATTATTGCTGTGTGGCAACAGAGGGCAAGTTTCCAAACCTGAATCAAACCTGCCCTTGTTTGATTGCCTTGAGTGGCAAACCTTTCAAACACCAAGACATTGTCAGTTCGGTAGTACTTCCACACCGCAGCCTCTGTTTGTTATCGAGTCATCAGCACCTGAAATTGGCGAGTGGAGGATCACGTAATAGTTCTGAGACAGTACAGCGCTTGGAAAAGAGGTGGACGGCCAGGCAGTCCATGCTCCTGGCCTGCTGTAACAGGCATGAGCCTCATTACCAGTTCTGCCTGCTTCCTGTTCTTGAGATTGGATTTCCTGGCGGGGTGTCTGGCTCCGGGCACAGTAGTGGCAGTCAGGACATTGAGGCTCGCCGCAGGGGGGCCATGGGTGCGAGTGGGGGCCTACACGGTGTTAGAAGCAGAACAAACCCGCCATCCAGCGGGGGACCTGTCGGGAGTACATATCCCAGTTTGATCCAGGCTCTACTGTTTGATCTTGGGAAACAGGGTCACCGACCAGTGGTGCATTGGTGGAGAGGACGGTCACAGGTCAAGAAATAAAGTATTACCAATTTCTTGGGTCTGCAAGTGGTGCAGGAGCATAAGAGACTGTACAGGGTTATCTACCCTTCTGCTTATCGTGCTCTTGTGTGACCAGCCTTTAGGACCATTTGTTTTGTAAGTATCTTTACCCTCAGGGAGGATGCTGTTGTCCTTGCTGCCCTTCACATTTCCAAAACAAGCTGCTCCCCCTGTCTTCCCTCCTCCTTCTCTCCCTCTCCCTTTCCCCCTTTCATCTGTCAACACACACCTTCCGTAACCGAATCCATCTGCTGCCTCCACTCTGCTTTCTTCAATCGGACATTTGTTTTCCTCCTTCTACAAATAAATGATCTATAATGTCTGACAAATTTAATATACTTTTAAAGTATATTTCAATGTTTTTGAAATCAAAGTTTTTCTGGTAGTTTCCGGAATACATTAATGTTATATTTTATGCGATAATGCACATTAAAATCTTCAGTGTTAATTCAGTATGTCCTGCCAGGATCACGTCCAACAGAGGAAAATGCACTTTACACTAAACATTTTTCTCCGTAAATGTGATGTCTTGTGTTTGGATTCTAAAGATCATTTAACTGAGGTTCTATGACAAACTACCGGAAAGTATATTTATAAAGCATTTTACCCAAAACGGAAAAAACCATGGTCTTGTGGGCATGTTGAAATATTGTGCTTAACAGGGACTCTTCAGAAATGAAAGAACAAAGCTGCAGTCCCATAGACTTGAATGTAATAATGAATGATAAATACACACTTTCATTTTTTAGGGAGCAGCTCTTTATGAATTTTAAACATTGAATCAGCTTGCCAGAACAATGCAGGCAGACTTTCTAATCATATGCACTCTATATGAATGTAAATAAGCATTTGCCCTCCTTACATCCCGTCTGCATGGCATTGTACAAGCTAAATTCATGAAAAGTAATAGAGGTGAAGGATAAATTGACTGAAATGGATTCAGTACAGTGTCAAACATCATTCCTCCACTTCTAGAAGGATGCGAGTTATGCATTTTATTCTCCAAAACCTTTTTACAATTGGGTAGAAATTGACTTTGGTTGTGCCATATTTGCTTTGGTTAGTTCCATCTTCAGAATCATCTCTTCATTTGGAATTATATTTCAAAATTATGTGGAGGAGCTACCAGTCAGTTTTCCATATGCTGTAAAAGCACTGAGAAGTGTGAAGACCAGTTATTGTCATGCTATATAATGTATCCTGTATCTGTGGTAGATCTGGGCACCTCTTTGTGGCTAGGTAATTAACTTAGCTATAATAGTAACTACTGTATATTTCATTTGAAATGAGTTCAAATAAATGCAAATGGTTTGACATTTCTGAAATGAAATTGACATACAGAACAATGGTATAAGAATTCTAGGCGTGCACTTCTAGCCCTTATAGTGTATGCCGTTGATGCAATTGCTGCAAAAATAGATGGCTGGGTAGCAGCTCATGCTCTGGTGGAGAGAGTACACTTGTCTGTGCTCTTCAGATTGAGAATGCTGCAGTGCTTACTCTGACCCATGAGTACGATCAGGCCTTCCAGATTGGATGGGAAAAAAAAGCTGGGTTAAAATTGGTTCGTAGAAAAGCTTTGAAATGTAGAGGGAACAAAAATGGACATGCAACATGACGTAGGATACGCATCACGCAGAAACGTATAACTGGCAAAATTACTCAGTAGAATGCAATAAAACAATTTCTCATAAGTATTATTGTCAGCAACTGGCCCAATTTGTGGCTGAATCATAAAAGAGAAGAATGGATTAGTAACAGGATGGGTTTAATTTTGCCAGGGCTCTGGTTTATTGCTATATTAATTTCTTCCAATGACACACCATGACCACGTTATCTTCTGTGGAGATACGACACTACTGCAACTGGCACTAGCTCACACCTGTAGGACTGTATGGACTGGAGTGAAGCATGCTAGAAGAGTGCTTTGCTCATGGTCAGTGAACACGGGACAGGCAGCAAGGACTAAAAGGTATGACTGGAGTCTGGAGAAAACAACTTTGAAAGAAATAAAGCCAAGGGGGAAAGTTGTTTTAAAAAACTGAAAATGGGAGCTAAAAACCCTTACTGCAGCACTTTGTAGAACGGCTTTTTAGAAGGCTGCGATCGAAAGGTGTTATGCGTGTTAGCACACAGCTTTTAATGCTTTGTCATTACAGCATTTTCCAAAAATCTTTACCGAGACCCTACTGCTGTGGTCTGGGAGTGGGGTTATACGGAGTTCATTCGCATTCCAGATGCTGATGTGGGCTTTAGAGAGCCTGGGGTGGTAGAGCAGGTCATGCATAAACCACAGGAGACTCTAGGGCCTGGTGGAAGAACACAAACAGCGCTACATGCTCCAGAATGTCCTTAAATTTCGGGTTGGATGTTCAGCGAGGTGTCCTTAGAACGAGGAGCTGTCTCTTCACTTAGTCCTTGTGTCCGGGTTGACACTCCTTTTTGTGGTAACTTGTAAATGTAGGTGGACAAGACCGATCTCTATAGTCTATAGTATAATTATACAGGATCCAGCCATCCGCTATCTTGACTAATCACCCACCCGGGACCCTGTATGTACAGAATAACACCATTCTAACTCTACAGAATTAGTTATGCCCAGAATGACAGGCGCTTCCTTAATTCACTCTATCCAAAGCATATTAAAAGACAGAGGGCTGTCAGACTGAAATATTACATATGGATTAAAAACTGTGATCATACCCTAGCCCAAGAGAATGAATGCAAGGAACACTAACAGACCCGGCATCTGCCTGTATTTCAACGGACAGAATTTGGGAGCTCTTTATGCATCAGCTACATGCCAAGTCCTATATTTCTGGATTAGACGGTCGTGGAGTGCGTTATAGTAATCACACACATGCACAACCACATCAAGCTTTTCTGTAGCCTTCCTCCGGTTCTGTTTACTTAGCTTTTTGTAAACTGTTTTGTCTGTTTGTTCAGACATAACAGAAGCTGAAAGAAAACATTTTGATGCAGGCCCAAGGCTGTGCTGTAATATAGGTAGCAAGGAGAACCCAAAACAGACCCAATTATTCAATTAACCCCAGCACGGAGGCCGACCTCTGTGCTTCCACCTCTCAATGGTTAAGTCGATTTGTCATGTTGATAGTTTCGAGGCTGAGGTGGGCATGATATTAGTACCCACCTTATACTCATATACCCGTGCAGTACTATGTCCAGTATTATAGTGTGTGCGCATGTGTGTGTGCCTGTGTCTGTGCGTGTGTGTGAGAGAGTGATAAAGAGAGAGAGTGGGGGTTGGAAAGATTTTGTGTAAAGGCTAAGGGCAGCTGAAAAATTAATCTCTCCAGATCCATAAATACACCATGACACGAAATAGAGTGAGCAAAGAAAATGTCTTGCGGTTTTCAGTTCCTTTTCACTGCTGCTTAATGGATTTGTCCTCTACTTTCAGTATCCACCCGCGAATCACCAAGTGTCCAGGGTGGGGAAAGGAACAAGACCAGATCCAATCAAATGGAACACCTGTGGCTAGTGGGCATCAAGGCACTTCAGCAGAAAGTTTCTTGCCAAACACAATGCTATATTAGTAAGTGTAGATTCTGCTGGGAGATGAGAACATCCATCTGAAGAGCTGCCAGTTAGCTGGCTTCCTCCCTCTACACCTTAGACTCTGGGCTCATTCCAATCGCTTATTTTTCTCCACTTTCCTTGCTCCTGACCCGGAAATTGATCGAGGTCTGCAATCTTTAAGGACATTCCAATCCCTTAAATGTTCCTTCTAGGAGGTAGAAGTAGAAGTTAGGAACTCTTTCCTTTGAGCAAGAAAACATCAGTGCATCCTTCGTGGAAGTATTTTTTTGGAAAGCCTGATCTATAAATTATTGACCTTGGAATCCACCTCTCTCCTTCTACCCTCCAATATGCAGGAGACACGAAAATAATTTATCTTGTCCATTGAGTTCGAAAGGTTAATTTATTTTCATATCCACTGCATATCTGGCAGCAGCACAGTGGTTTGAGGGCCATTTGATACCTTGGACCCTTGATGACTTAAAGCCATTTAGCCAATAAATGTGTTCCATACTGTATCAGCATAATTTACAGGTAAATCTAGTCCCACCCCCCAATTATCATAGAGATCAATTGTAATGTAAAGAGTGTTAGTATCGTTTGTAGGACAACCTGCTAAGTAAGATATTCAGGGTCTGATGATGTCTGTAGGTCACAGACATCGAGAAGTCATTTAATTTACATAACTTCTGCAATAATGGCTGTGTCCCAAACATTATGGTGCCCTGAAATGGGGGGACTATGTATAAATACTGCTGTAATTTCTACATGGTGAAACCAAAATGTATAAAACATTTATTAAAATCTGACAATGTCCACTTTCACCACATTTTTTATTACAAATCTCAAATTTTGTAGTACAGAGGCAATCAAATAAATGATGGGTGTTTGTCCCAAACATTATGGAGGCACTGTATGTAATTTACATAGCTTCGACATTCTATTTGCCTAATTCACGTTTTCTTGATTTCCTTGTCTTTATTTCTTTCACTTTTATCTTTTCATATCCTCTATCTAGCGAAACCACAGCCAAGGGAATGGGCTTGGCGTAATCAGCGGGGAAAGAAGACCCTGTGGAGCTTGAGATAGGGGCAAGAAAAGGAGAAAAGAAAAGGAAAAAGAGGAGAAAAATAAAGGATTGGAATGAGCCCTTTATCTTGCTACAGTGACCTTGTATCCACGGAGCAGCAAACCAGCTTGACCTCATCACCCTGTGAAATTACTCCTCACCCAGCCTGACAATAACCCCCCTCTAGCGCCCTGATCACCATCTCCTTCCCTTTTTCTGTTCACTTTGCCCTCAACCCTCCTCTCCTCGACCTAGTCCTGCTGTCGCTATATGCTGCAATCTCAGCAACCTCTCTCCCTCCGCCCTCACTCCCAGCATTGAGACATCTGGAATAAAACAGAGATGCTGTGCTTCCCAGCTGAGTGCTTTTCTCTGTTTGACCTTTCATTAATTCTGGATGGCACCACAGTATTTAGTTCTCCATTCGCTATGGACTTCAGAGCAGACCTGGGTCAAATATGTGATTGTTTTGGATTCAAATGCTTTTCTGTGCTTCACTGAGCTTGTCTGGTGCATGAAATACTCTCGAAAAGCAGAAACCCCACCTTCTGGTCTCCTTGGTTGGCTCAGTTGCACCTGGCAAATCAATCAAGCACAGAAAGGTATTTGAATCCAAATCAATTACGTATTTCACCCAGGTCTGCCTCACACTGGTACTGGACAGCAAACAGTTCTTCTCCAAGAGCATCACAGTGGCATATCAAGTGCACAGATTCGTCTTGTACATCATCAGGATAATCTGCCCCTTTCTGATGACCTACTCAACCCAGCTCTTGTTCCTGGCCCTGGTCATTTGTCATCTAGACCACTGCAGTTCCCTCCACACAGGTCTCCCTGCCTCCAGCATCAGACCTCTGCAGCTGATCCAGAATAATGCTGCCTGCTTGATCTACAGGCTCCCCAGACTCAGCCATGTCGCTCCACCCTCCCATCAGGCAGCTAAACTGACTGCTCCATTACATCTTCTCAAGATCCGCAGACCCTACATTGAGTAAACTCTGGATGCCTGGCCCTTCCCTCCAAAGTGATTATTATACCATCCAATCTAATGTGTGCAATGGGTGATGGAGGGGCACTTTCAGATTTAAATACAGTACTGTATATTTTTTGTGCCCAAATGCAGATGGTTTCAGGAGTCATTGCGAGCAGTCCAACCAGTCTTTGTGTAGAATAGTGTGTCTGTGCAGAACCTACAGTCTGGGTGGAACAGAGTATCAGTGCAGAACATACAGTCTGGGTGGAAAATTGTATCCATGTGGAACATGCATGACAGTCTGGGTGGAAAAGAGTATCAGTGTGGAACAGAGTGTATCAGTGTGGAACATGCAGTACAGTCCCTGTGGAACAGAGAGTGTCAGTGTGGAACATGCAGTACAGTCTGTGTGGAACATGCAGCACAGTCAGTGTGGAACAGAGAGTGTCAGTGTAGAACATGCAGTACAGTCCGTGTGGAACATGCAGTACAGTCTGTGTGGAACATGCAGTACAGTCAGTGTGGAACAGAGAGTGTCAGTGTGGAACATGCAGTACAGTCCGTGTGGAACAGAGTGTCAGTGTGGAACATGCAGTACAGTCCGTGTGGAACATGCAGTACAGTCTGTGTGGAACAGAGTGTCAGTGTGGAACATGCAGTACAGTCTGTGTGGAACAGAGTGTCAGTGTGGAACATGAAGTACAGTCCGTGTGGAACAGAGAGTGTCAGTGTGGAACATGCAGTACAGTCTGTGTGGAACAGAGAGTGTCAGTGTGGAACATGCAGTACAGTCAGTGTGGAACATGCAGTACAGTCTGTGTGGAACAGAGTGTCAGTGTGGAACATGCAGTACAGTCTGTGTGGAACAGAGTGTCAGTGTGGAACATGCAGTACAGTCCGTGTGGAACAGAGAGTGTCAGTGTGGAACATGCAGTACAGTCCGTGTGGAACAGAGTGTCAGTGTGGAACATGCAGTACAGTCTGTGTGGAACAGAGTGTCAGTGTGGAACATGCAGTACAGTCCGTGTGGAACAGAGAGTGTCAGTGTGGAACAGAATGTGCTGAAAACAGAGCTCTCACTAGGAAAGCCCAGGCAGGCTCCTGTCCCCTAAGGGCAATGCGGGTGCAGAGTTACCCTTCAGATTAATTGTAGGTGAACTGAAGTGATTAAGCACTGGCTAATTAAACAAGCATGACCTCCTGCCTTCACTAACAAGACGCAGCTCTGAATCAGCCCTGCTCTTTATAGAGGTGCACAGAAGTGCCAGTAGAAGGTCAGCATATTGTATGCAATGCAAGTAGGCCTCTTAGACTTAAAGGCATGGCTCCAAGTGCCCTGGCTTTCTGTTCAAATCTTTTTCAAACCTCATTTCAAACCTTTTTTTCCTCATTCCTTTCCTACCATCATACATCATTAATCAATTCAGTCGAGGTGTCCTGGATATACTGGATATGATATAATTGAGGTGTAATTTCACAAAATAGTCATATTCTATAAAATGTGAAATATCTTTAAAAATACATACAGTTTGCAATGGAATTTGGTTTTGTCTTATTGAGGGATGGACTCATATTGATAGTCACTAGCTTTCAGAAGAAGATAGAGACTGTAGAAGACATGGAGTGATGAGGCAGAAGAGGATATAAATTAGATAACCAGTCCATTCAGGCATGGCATATCAAAGCTCTTCAGTAGAAAACCCATTATATAAGCTGAGTATCCCCCCAGTGTACCCGACCAGCTCTTCCCCACTGCACTAACATGGGCTGAAGCAGCACTGCATTGACATTGATATATGCTACAATAAAAGCTGCAATGAAGGTGTTGCTATGTCCCACCATTAACATTGGCAGAGTGGAACAGAGTGCATTGTGGGATTTGTCCCAGGTCACAGAAGCTATGCTGATATCCCTTTCTTACTGGGTAGACTCAGTACTCTGAAGTGATGTACTCTTTGATTACATTATTCATCACTTTCAGAAGCTTTTATCAAGGCAATGTTCTGCATGTACAATTTTACGGCCCTTTTTCCAGTCTATTATTAGAAGGTTCCAATGACTCTTGTCAAAAATGAGTGAAATTCAGGAATACTCTAATACCTAAGCACCATAAATTACTTTATTGAAATTACTTCATTATTTTAAATTGTTAAAAATATATAATTTTTTGGTATAAGAATTGAAAAAAGAAAGCTTTTTATCTCAAAAATATATCTTCTGCAGATAGAACCTAGTTTTTATTTAAAAAAAAAAAGCTAGTTATGATTTCAGGCAGCCACTAATGTTCCATGCCTATGCTATTGAACTAAGGGACTGCTTCCCTAATAACTCTGTTTGTTCCAGAAGTGTGGTACTTTGAAGACATCTTGTCACAGAGAAGACAAGGAAGTCCAGAATCACGTATAATCCATTATTATCTCTCAGTACATTACCACATCTGTTCTGTCACACACTGGATACCACAGAATAAACTGTCTGCTTCTAACATAAAAAAATATGTTGGCCCACTGCTGATCATGAAGAGAATGCTTTTGATTGTTTGTTTCTTGTGTTTCAAATTAATAATATCTATTTTGCTACAACAGCCCCCCTCCCTTCCTTGGGCCGTCACTGGTCTCAGCAGTTGGTTTATCTCTCTAACCAGCCTTTTGGCTGCAGCAGTGAGTAGTTCTGGCAGAAGGACCAAATACCTAAACCTCTGTCTAACCGTGCTGCACCCACATTGATAACATTTTTACGACTGCCCCTGCTTTTCCCCGCTTCCCGAAAATGCGCTTTGTAACATGAAAGGCTTTGGAAAATTATCCCTCTTATTGGAACTGTATGGAGGTCTATGGGGACATCCGTCTAAATGCTGCGCTTATACCCAAAGTGCTTCATCAACTCACTGACGAACGAGACGACGTGGGAGACTTCTCCGGCTATGACCGTCGGATTCTGTTGTAGAACACGGGGGTGTTTTTTCCCCTTTGAAGTGCGTCTTTGCCCCCTGCGGCATGTGTCCTCAGCCATGTGAGCCTTTCGGTAAAAGCAGGAGGGACCGCGCGGAGGGAGGTGGAAACATGCATTAAACATGCAGCCTTTCGCGTAGCTTCAATATTTGACGAGCTGCCGTTTGCCTGGAGGGCCATGCAGACACATGGCTCGGTGTCAGGAGCAAACATTCGCCGGGACAGGTGGGTCCCCCAGGGCTCAGTCCTCGGACCCCTCCTCTTCTCCATCTACACGAAATCCCTTGGCCCCGTTGACTCTGCTCATGGCATCTCCTATCATTGTTATGCCGATGACACCCAACTCTTTCTCTCCTTCCCTCCATCAGACACGCAGGTCTCTACCCGTATCTCCGCCTGCCTGAGAGACATCCAGAGCTGGATGGGCAACCACCATCTAAAGCTCAACCCAGGTAAGACGGAGGTGATCTTCATCCCTGCTTTAACCTCTCCCTTCTCTGATTTCTCCATCTCACTAGGGGATACCACAGTGACCTCATCCCCTAGTGCAAGAAACCTTGGAGTGGTGATGGACAACAGGCTATCCTTCTCCAAGAACATCGCTACAGTGACCCGGGCATGCAGGTTCTTCCTGTACAACATCCGGAGAATCCGACCCTTTCTCACCACCTACTCCACTCAGCTCCTTGTTCAAGCAATGGTCCTATCCCGCCTGGACTATTGCAATTCTCTGCTGGCTGGCCTTCCAGCATCTGCCATCAGACCCCTACAACTCATCCAGAATGCTGCAGCCCGTCTGGTATTCAATGTTCCCAGACATTCACATGTCACCCCCCTGCTCAGCAACCTCCACTGGCTGCCTGTTATGGCTCGCATCAAATTTAAAACTTTGGTGCTCGCATACCAGGCAGTTAAAGGATCAGCCCCTGTATATATTCAATCCCTTATAAAGACCTATACACCAACAAGACCCCTCCGTTCTGCCACTTCGTGCCGTCTGGCGCCTCCCCCTCGCCACACCTGCACTTCACGCTCATGACTGGTGTCTGTCCTGGTCCCACGGTGGTGGAATGACCTCCCGGTGGATGTCAGAACAGCAGAGTCTCTGACCTCCTTCAAGCGCAGACTGAAGACCCATCTCTTCAGGCTACACCTTTCCCTCCCCAACTCACAATCACCGTGATTAGCCTTAGACCATAATGGCACTTATGTATAGATATCGTTACTTGTATAGGTATTGTTGTTTTATTGGCTGTTGTATTGTTGTCTTCTAGCTGCCTTCTAACTGTGGTATGCTAGTTTGAAAGTTGATTGTACTCTTCAAGGGTTCTGAATTTCTGTATGTTTACACTAGGACTCGGAACAGTACTGTCCTCTCAGGTCCACTTTTGCCCTTGCGCTTGTGTTTGATTTGCACTTTGTTGTACGTCTCTCTGGATAAGAGCGTCTGCTAAATGTCACGTAATGTAATGTAATGTAATGGATGCGCCGCCAGCGTTGTATTTGATCATGACCGTTGGGTATTATTTCCTAACTT
This sequence comes from Conger conger, assembly GCF_963514075.1. Taxonomy (NCBI): domain Eukaryota; kingdom Metazoa; phylum Chordata; class Actinopteri; order Anguilliformes; family Congridae; genus Conger; species Conger conger. The sequence goes on along the minus strand of NC_083761.1, from coordinate 46,949,070 downwards.
TGCTTTCTTTTTTTTTTTACCTAGCATCTGCTCTATGTGCACTTGCCTTTATTATACTAGTGAAATGTCTTCATGGAGAGCAATATTTTCCCAGTGTATATTCAGTTTTTCCCTTGGCAATAGCTTTTTTTATAATAAAAAATTTACAACAAATTTCTAAATAACAAATACATTTGTCAAATTACGTTGTGATATTAATACATGCAATAATCAGCCTTTCATTTCCAAAAAATTTTCTTTGAAAAAAAATGTCATTCCATAGAAGAACCATTCCAATCGCTTATTTTTCTCCTCTTTTTCCTTTTGCTCACTCCTTTGCTCACTCGATCGCGGCCTTCCATCTTTAAGGACATTCCAACCTGTTAAATATTCCTTCTAGGAGCTAGAAGCAGAAGTTAGAAACACTGTCCTTCAAGAGTCAGTCCTTTGCAGAAGTATTTTTTCAGAAAGCGCAACGTATAAATAATCTTCAAACAGATGTTTGAAGGACCATGGACATTCCATTTGGCTATTTCTCATTTTCATGATTTCCCCGTCTTCACTTCGATTTCTAGCCTCTTTTTCAAGCCTCTCCCGATGCATGGAGTTAGGAGTAGAAAAGGAAGTAAAGAAAATAATAAAGAGGAGAAAAATAAGTGATTGGAACAAGCCCCTATCTATTTCATGAGTTCTTTGTCGGGTAAAAATGGTTCTTTGTCAGGGTTGGAGCTTTCACACTTCACACCTATGGCTCCACAAAGAACTAAAAAGGGTTTCTCTGCAGAGACAAACCATAAAAAAACATCACTCTTTATTCTGAGACTATGCATGCACCCGGTTCATACTTTTTGCTGACTGGCACTGCTTGCATCCGTGAGAAGATTATCTGTGGATTCAAAAAGTCACAAATGAATACAGGAGAAACTATTTCTGTGAGTGACATTCATGTCAGTCAAACCTTAAATCTCCAAACACATTCTTTGAAGAGATCAGCTCCCTTTCCTCCCTGAGACCCACATGAGCTAGAACTTGTGACTGTGTGAAAAGTACTCGAGGAAAGGTTTGGGATAGGGAGGGCGATGTCCTTATGCAATTTCACCTTAACGCTGTAAGTGACATTCGCCTTCACGAAGACAGAGGTAAAGGGTACGTGTTCGGGGACAGAGAGTGCCCTGCGATGAGCTACGCTAGCGGCATAATGAGACACGGGGATTTGGGACAGCTCTCAGTGAGCGGTTCTTCGGGAGGGTCCCTGTAAATGAATAATTGTTTTGCGTCCTCTGCCCCCGAGGCCGGCCCCAGACGGCTGCGGGAACCGTCGCGGAACGTGGCGATGTTGTGACCCCCTTGCCGGGTTCCCTCCTCACCCCTCCCTCTCCGTCTTCTGGGTCCCGAGGAGAGGGGACGAGGGGGCGATGCGGAGCTAAATTTGAGCGGGGAGATAAGACGTGACGAGGCTGGCGGGCGGGCGCGGGGCCTGGAGGAGGGAAGAAGGCTGGTGAGGAGACAGGTGGAGGGAAGAGGCTCCAACCTTAACTGCCAAAAAGAGACCGTTACGCAATTCAGGGGAGGGAGGGTGACTTCATTTTTCCTCCCTGTCAGGTTTACTTTGTCTCCGTTACAGAGGCAGCGCTTCTGTCATGAGGGTAAGAGGAGGTAGATGCCTGTTCTGCTGTGTGTGGGCACGTCTGTGTCTGTGTGTGTGTGTGTGTGTGTGTGTGTGTGTGCATCTGTGTGTTTCTATGTGTATCTGTGTGTGTGTCTGTCCCTGTGTGTGTGTGTGTGTGTGTGTCTGTGTGTTTCTATGTGTATCTGTGTGTGTGTCTGTGTGTGTGTGTGTGTCTGTGTGTTTCTATGTGTGTATGTGTGTCTCTGTGTGTTTCTATGTATGCCTGTGTGCGTGTCTGTGTGTATTTGTGTGTCCATGCATATGCTTGTGTGTGTGCTTGTGTGTCTGTGTGTGTGTATGTGTGTCCGTGTTTGTGTGTGTGTATGCGTGTGTGTGTGTGTGTTTGCATATGCGCGTGCATATTTTTTCTATGCAGCCCCCCAGTCTGTGACATTGCAGCGATTGTTCTTTGAAATTTCACAGCATGGCGGTGCACATCTTTTCATGCGTCACTGTAACGGATCCCCAGAGCCTGCGCTCACACACTTAATGGTCTAGCCAGCAAAATGTGCTGTTTCCTCGTTATTTTTGTCTGACTTTGAGTGCGCATTCAGCTTATATTTACCCTGATTGGATGGAAAATTCCGTGGGGTGGCAGGAAGGAAGTAGGTGAACATGAAGATCTCCAATGGATGGATCTCACGAGCTCAAGCTTTTATAATTGTGATTATTTCACAGAGTTACACTCGTAGGAGCAGAGCAGGAAAAGGTAGAGAGAGAGAGAGAGAGAGAGAGAGAGAGGGAAGGAGGGAGAGAAAAAAGATTCACCAGTGTCACCTCAGTGGGGTAGAGAAACAGCTGGGCTTTTCTGTATATTTGACATTTTGTTTGTATGAATCTGTGTCGGTCTATATGTATGTTTTCAACATATTTGTGTGTGTGTGTTTGTGTGTGTTTGTTAGGTATCTTCCTAAACCATAATCTGTACAGTCAACTTCACCACCTTTTTTTTTTACATAATGGCAGTGGAATTTTTCTCTCATTACATAATGGTAATGTTTTTTTTCCCAAACGAAACACCTGAAATGTAATACTACAAGTTAGCTTTGTGGTGGGTCCCATAATGATAGCCTATGTACTGTACATACTTCCCACAGACTCTTCTCAAACAATGTTTGGAAACCAGTTGTGATCTGGCTAATTCGTGCTTTTGAATCAAGTTTTTAAGGTAAAATATTGATTGAATACAGGTATCTATATTTCATCAAAATGCTGAAGCTTGCATTATCCCAAGGCTTAGGAAGCTATTTAGAGTTCAGAAACGGAAAGCAGTAACTTATAATAAACCATACCAGTCACTACTGATTGTCACACTATGAACAGGAAATGCTTCCCAGATTCATAGTGATTTTTTTTATGCCAAGTACTGATGTTACACAATATTGATAGCAGTGTCTTTCTTGCTCCGAAGGGATGGTGTCTGGGATCATATACCATACAAACTAATAAAACCACACAGAGCATAGGCAATAAACATCTCTCCCGGAGGATGGAAAATATAGAGGGGGGATGAATCTAGCAAATGTATGCTGCACCAGCAAGGTCTTATTACTCGATTACTTAACAGATTTACAAAGACTGTGCACCTTTCTGGAAATGAAACCTCCTGAAGGCGGAATTTAGAATGTAATATCAGTGGCTAATTCTGAGCGTGTGCGATTTATTAATGAGGCTCCGTTTCAGAAGTGGCTCTGGAGACCTTTGTGTGCCTCTCTGTTATTACAGGAAAGAAAATGAATTGGGGTTTTTAATAGAGAAATTACAAAACATACCGTCTGTGTGTGTGTTTGTGTGTAGCGTGATTCTTTTTTTTGCCACTCTGCCTCTGTGCGACATTAAAAGTCCCGGAGGACACAGATAATAGCTTGTTGTGCATTACACTGCTGTGAGGTTTCATTGTGGCTATGTCAGCATGGGCCGGGCGCACACAGGAAGTCTATTGTGCGCGTGTCACCCAGGACTTACGAGAGAAACTACTCCTCTATTGCTCTGTAATTAAATGCTATTTTCGGCCGGAATATTCATTTTTATCCATGCTCAATTTTGTCCGCTTTAAAGCGCTGCACTTTTATATCCTTATTTAGAAGATACATTTTTTTCATATGGACAGATTTCGATTTTTGGTTCTTGCCGTTAAAATGAAAAGGGGGACGATGACAGACATTGTGCACATGCATGATGGGCCCCTTGGCTTATCCACTTTGGATTCAGTGAGAGAGTGAAAAAGCGGTATGGAGGAGAATGATTTAGGTGCCGGCATCAAAGGAGTTTGTCTTCATCTTTTATCAGGGGCCTTGGCTCTGAGGTGCTCCAGGTTTGTTTTCATTGAACTTGGGAATGTGACATTTGTCGGGAAGAACAAACACATTCAGATTGTGACATTTAGTGATGGCACTTACCCACGCGCGGCACCTGACAGAAAGGCATTAGCAGCCAGAGCCTTCCCCCCCAGGACCCGCACACAATGCATGATGGGACAGAGGAAGGAGAGGGAAAAGGAGGGAGCGGGAGCTTTGTTGGACAGTAAACCATAGCTGACCAGAGATGGTTGGTTAAAGATGGGATTGTCGGATTAAAAAATAAACTAGGAGGCAGTTGCACAGGCAGTTCCACACCGAGGACCAGCGTTCGATTCCCTGTCCTGCCAAAGGCTGGGTTTTGAGCGGTATAATTGGCTCCGAGGGAGGACTCAGCCGGGGGAGGCTCACCGCATACAACAACAGCGCCCCGATTGCCTCGGAGTCACAGTCATGGTTAGAGACGGTACAGCTTGGAGAAAACGTGCCTCTCTCCAGATCGTTAGATCCATTTCTGCTGCCAGGGGGACGTGATTGTATATATACAGTGTATCCTTCATAACATGGGTAATTGGTATAGATAAGGTACAACTAGCAGAAATTGGCAGAAAAAGGGGAAAGAAAAAGATAAACAAGATTCTAGGGATGCTAAAAAAAGCATGATCATGTTTCATAGGTGGCTGGGATCTACATCTAGAGAGACTTGCGTAAAATGGGATAGTATTAATGCAATTTGAGTTTAGCAGATTCCTCAAGGTTAACATTAGTGGTTAACTCTGTGCAGTATTCACTACACCGCACTGCTATCTTGTCCTCTGTTCTCTCTCTTTGTTCTCTCTATCCCCTGGCCTGTGATATATTCCTGTATAAAGCCACTACTGGATAAAGCACTCACTCATAATCTCTTGGTAGCCCTTAACCAGAATTGCAATGGATTTCCAAGAACGGGGTCCCATTTCAGTGCACAGCCAATTGTGTGCAACAAACCTTCCTTTCCAAATAACTCACTGTACTGTGTACATCCTCATGAGAGGGTACGGCTTATTTTAAGCCTAGAGGTGTTTGATCACTTGCCATCTAGTCTTGGCCCCCAGACTCTCTATTACTCGAGAGTAACAGGAATGGAGGAATTATATTTGCTGAGAACACATTCCTGCAATCTGATTCTTCTACAAATTATTAGCATGTGTTACGCTACAGGTGATTCGTTGAGCTGCCTCCAGGCAGAATCCAATCTACTAGCCACGATTAGTATAAGAAATAATAGCAAAGCACTTAATTTTAATAAACATGCCTCACATTATAGTGTCAACCTGGTCAGGGTCACCTGTGCCTACTGATCCTGTCTGCACAAGGCTTCTCAGCTTGTACTGCTACATTTCCCACAAACAGGACTGAACTAAATAATCTTCCCAAATGGGCATTGAACACAAATACATAACAACTGCTTTTTTTGGCATTATAAGGTATCTAGGCAGCCTATGCTAAAGCACAGGGAACGTCTAAGAGAAAACTAATCCAAAGCTGACCGGGGTCCTGATATCTGACCCAGTGGGAGTTTGAAACACATGTGCAGACATATACGAGCAGTCTGTTGGATTGGACACTTTGTTATTGGATCACACCAATTCACTAGAGCCTCATGGATCTTCAGTAGTCATACCGGATATGTCTGTCAGGGTAACAAGACAAAGGAGACTAGCATATGGCACCCAGAACAAAGAGATTCACACCCATGCTGTTTCCACCACAATCTGCCTGAACAGCTCACAAAGATCATAATGCTTGGTATTGATTACACCTATCTTAGAATGACTGTAATTCATTTAAAAATGATATCCTCAACTAATATAACAGGACTGCATCAGGACATAAAATAATTTCATGAGATTCGCAAAGTAGTTGTAAATATAAGATTGCTTCTGGTACCATAATTCTGCTTCTGGTAAATTCCATAATCTAGGTAGCACATTAGCTGAGTACCGCTGTGTGTTGCTGGGTTTCAGAAACATTCATGTGCAATTATAAATTCTGAACCCTACTCTTGGCAATCTGCAGCATCCTTTTATGTCAGAAAAAAAAAAAAAAAACTTCGATCAGAAGGATGTGACACAGTCTGCCCTTTGCTCATTTGCACAACAATGGCAGAGAAGGAGAGAAAGAGCAGGAGAGAGAGAGAGAGAGAGAGAGAGAGAGAGAGAGAGAGAGAGAGAGAGAGAGAGAGAGGAAATAGACATGAAGAATCAACCATATGAGTCTGTTTGTGTGACTACATTCCACACAGGTTAAGGACATGCTTACTGGCATTCCTACATATTGCCCTGTTTGTTGACTAGTTTAATTCACTCACTGAGTCAATCGCTTCCGCTTACTCCCATTTACTCACATTCACAGGAGCCTGGACTGCCCCTGTAATGGGACTCTGAAGCCCTAGCTTCATACTGAATCCCTGTAAATTCTGTCCCTTCTTGCAGCAATTCATTCGGTACGATTATGTGAACTGATACAATGAGGTCATTGGTGAATAATGGACCACGGTGGCTTCATCCCAGATTACATTTGTAAAACAGAATGAAAGTGATTGAGGGCTGAGACCAACGACAAGGCCATCTATTACAGTAAATCTGTCCACCAGGCTGAAACAGACCATTGTCTGAAGTATAGGTACCACAGGTGAATATGGAAAAACAAACGCAAACATTTTATGGTATGACTTTTATGCTTATATTTTTAGAAACGTATGCACATTAGCTCATTAAAAAACCCACAAATTTGCATATACATTTTTTTCAGCTGACATTTTTCTATTTCAATGTGATGAATGACTCAATAGCAAAAGGTTTTTTTTATTTTATTTTATTTTATTATTATTATTTTTAATCAACTGTTATTTAAATCAATTTTGATACCGAACATTTTAAACAAAATTCTTTTTTTCCCTGTGACTCCCCTTTTTTTCTTGACACAGCTGGCATAAAAACTACTTACAGTTGTTTCTGCTCATTGTTTCATATATTTTATCAAACTGCAGAAGTTCTAGAAGCTAAATATCATGTCTCAAAATTGACCTATCCTTCACCTTGCAGTGAAAACTGATCGTATGAAATGATTGATTGTGATGCTCAGATGGCCGGGAGGCACAGAACGTTGTCCATGGGGGATATCACATTTCACTCCCTGCCTCTCCACTCTGCCTCTGCAGCATTTCACAACCAGCGGCTCTTATATTAACAACTGAGCACTGCAACAGGGCAATAACTTTACTGTGAGGCTCCAGATATCTAAGATCTTTAACCTTGGCCTTAGTTAACGTGAACAAGTTATGAATGCAGTAAGAATAAGTTTCCGTGTTATCTAAGTTATCAAAAAATTAATCGTGATAGTATGAGCTTTGTAGTGTCATGGTTTATTCAAGGTTCTTTTAACAAGTTACATAGAATAATGCTTTTTGCCCAGCTCGTGCTATGTATTGAAACAGCTGGTAGCTGGTCAGAAATTAAAGGCTACTAGTTTCAAACTAACTAAATTGTGTGTCAATGACTCCTGGTCCGACGCTGGTTTTGAGGTTTTTCTAGACTTTATACTTTCTGGGACAGAACTCAGCTATAGCCTATGTGTTGTGTGTTTGGCCAATGTATAAAATCAGAATCTTCCAAGTATGAAAAAGAGCAGGCAGCAAATGTTATCACTCAAATTGACCGAGGCACATAGATCTTCATATTGGCAATTGCAGTCTTTATTCAGTAGCCAAGCTCTCTAAACCTTGGTTGTGGAAAACAATCTGGACATGCAGATATGAGGATATATTTAATTCCGGAAAACTGCGATTCCTTAAGCTATGAGATGTTTTTAAAAAGTAAACTTAAAACCTGAGTGGCTGCACCTTTGACTTGAGCCAATGTCGGCCTTTCACAAGTCTCAGCGTCGCTTTGCTCAAGCAAACTTCAGAGCTAAAGGCTACCGCCTGTTCGTTCAATAGGTGCTTTCTTCCTGCTATAGGACTTTTATAACCAACAAGTGGATTTAAGCAATGTATTTTGCCTTTGCGTGTACAATAAACACCATTTGTATAATTTTACAGAATATCCACAAACCCTTTACAGTGGAGACAACCCATCTGCTTTATAACAAATTGTGTATGCTCACATGCTTCTCCAACCTTCATGGACACTTTCCGCTGTCTGTCCCTCTCTCAGTTTAGGTGTGTGACGGGGACTGTGCTGATGGGTGCGGGTGACCGCTGCTGCGGTCTGTGGGATGGGGACGTCTGGGCCATCTGCACATGCTCCTCAGGGTTCTGGCACCCACCCTTCCACACAAAGCGACGGCCCTGTCAGAACAAGCACAAACAGCACAGCTGCAGCTCTCCAATCACAGAGGCCCGTCATCTGCTGGAGCAACTTCACAGAATGGCAGGAACATACTATACTGTACACGTTACAGAGAATAACTTATTACACCAAGGACTCTTCCTGGCCTTTTAATGCAAATGCTGCAGGGCCTCTGTGGAACTGAGCTTGAAACTTTTTTTTGGGGGGGATGGGGGCGACGGTGAGTAGCCGCAGGCTGGGAAATTAATTTGGCTGCTGGGACTTGAGTGTTTGTTGTGTGCCTGTGAGCAACCATACCATTAATGGTCTGCAAGATGTTTGCACTGCCTGTCATTTCATTGAAGTCGGCATAGTTACTTCTGCCTCTTTGGTGCACCTCTCTCACCTGGGGCCTTAGTTGCAATCCTGTCATCTGGCACACTGGCTGGGCCAGGAAACTCTTTGCGGCCATTTTGTTGTGTTTTCTCCATACACGTCCATTTTGAATCCATTAATGCAGGCTGACAGTTGGACACAGCCTGGATATCTCAATTCAGTTCCCTCTTCATTTACTCATAATCTTTCACGGTTTGTCAGTTACCATAGCTCATACACGCACTTGAAAAAAGACGAAAGCAGAAGAGTTCAGTGTGCTAAAGTCAGTCTTTATTGAAGTGGCGTTACAGTGATTCCCAGTCCGGGCTGCCATGCGTACGGTTCGTGGGAGGTGGGCGTGGAGCAGCACACATCACCGTGGGAATGTTTATTATGGGCTGTCCTCCCATTCCAGGACAAAACCCATCACGATGACATCACAAAACAGATGTCTCACGGTACCACAGCATCGGCGAGTTCCACACATCTCATTTCAAGAAATTATTCCCACCTGCATCCCAGAACGCGAACCCAGAAAGAGTCTGAGTCTCTGCATCCTGTTATTACATCAGTGACAGGGGACATGGACTTGAATCAAAACGGAACACAGTGATTAGAGTGGCTTTCTCAATGATCATGTAACAATTGGATTCGGTTTAACGCCAGCAACGCTGCCACTGATTCGACCAGTCAAAGATGTTAATAGATCCCTCAGGACCAAAGGTCAGCCCTCTTGTCTGGCACAGAGACCTCACACTGCTGGCTAAATTGGTGCGTGTGACCAGTACAGGTCTGCTCACATGAGCCGTCGAAGACATAAGACATGCTCTACAAAACGTCATCATCTCCTTCATGCCAACTTCTCTCTACACTTCCCTTACAACAGTGATCGACTGGTGAATATCTCACAGCACATAATGAGGGTAAAACACATGTAGCCATTATGTACACATTTACATTACAGACACATTCACAAAGAAAGGTAAACCAGAGAATGTCACCTGTAATTATTGCCAAGTACAAGGCAGCTTGCCATTGCATCTGAATAAATAAACAAATAAATAAATCTGGCTAAAATATAGCCCACTTCATCATCATTTCGGTCAGGTGCCTACACTGGCAGGTATTCAGATTTTCCTTACTTAACCGCTATTTGACCATGCATTCTCCAGTTCTCATTGAGATGAAACTCTTTTTCCAATTGAGAAGCAAATGATTACTCTTACTCTGTACCTCCTGCCCCAGTTAATACATCTCTACCACATTCATCTATGTCCTATGGACTGAGCCTGTACTTTCACAGCGAGGCAAAATGAATCCATATCATTTTTCAATCTAATTTGTCCCTTATCTGCTCTACACCAACAGAAAAAAAAAAACTCGCTCCATGGAGGGAGATTAATATGGGTCTTGCTCCTCCCCTGCCCCAGGGCACTGTGGATATGTATGATTGGTGCTGCAGAATACACAGCTGCAGTGACCTTTGCAGTAAACCCTGAGGTTTCTGTAGAAGGTGTCTACCACACACTGGAGAACTGTGCAAGGCCAGATCATGGTAGAAAAGGGATCATCAAATCTGGCCCTCAAATCCATTTTCCCCCGGGTAATTAACAATTAGGGCTGCTGATTGGCCAGACTGTCTTGACACCTGAATCCCAGGCAAAGGGAGGGTGGAAAAGCAGCAGTTCTCAGCCCTCGAGGACCGTGATTTGATGACCCCTGCTGTTGAACTATCCGAGGGCTAAAGACGCATTACACCATAGACCCCCCCCCCCCACGCACCTCAATCTCTATATATCTCTCTTTCTGCATCACAGGTTTACACCCCCATCCCTCTCTTTCTGCATCAGGGGTTCACAGAGATCACATCTCATTCACGTTTCGACAAATGAGGGGGTAGGTTCTGTCGCGAGGAGGAACAATCTGTCCTGACCCAGACGGGGCCTTGTGTTTCTGCAGGTTTTCACACTCCCTGATCATCACTGGAGGTGGGGGGGGGGGGGGGGGGGCACATTGAATAAACGGGCTTAACAGTGGAGCTTCTTTAGCAGAGCATCTGTTTACATATGTGGAGCTAAGCTGAGCTACAGATCAGAGTTAATGTCCACCCATAAAGGAGTAGTTAAAATCAGCCCGGAGGAGCTATTTCTCCGGTTTTTCATGTGACTTATTTTTAACTATTCCTAGCCCAGAAATGTTGAGAAGATAAAACCTTCAGCTCAGACAATAAATTAAATTTGCAAGGTGAGAATTCTTCGTGGAGACCGCAACAGGAAGAAACGTAAACAGGGATCACCCAAATAAAACGTAAAAAATTGAGCGTTATTTCATTTTACTATGCTGTTGAGAGCGTGGAGTGTTGGCTGCTTTTGTGTCGAGTGCCCCTAGAAACAAACTGTCTGCCACCTCTCTGTTCTCACGCCACAGTTGAACACACAGTAGAGCTGTACAAAGCATACCGTTCTTAACATAAGGCTACCTCATACTTGCATTAAGGCCTGTCTGCTAGGGCGCATAGAAGGGCCTGTTTGTCATTTTCCACCCCACCTACAGTACAGGGGCCCTGACAGCCATTTTCACATTTATCTGAGGGGCGTGTGGTTTTACTTTTTCTGTCTTGGCAAAATCAGAGTAATTTCATGTATTTGCTGCTGTGTGCACATGTGCAATAAATGCGGTTTAATGGCCCCCATGCATGATGAAACTCATCCTACTTGCTCATTGTATCAGACCTGAGTCAAATACGTAATTGTTTTGGATTAAAAAACTTTTCTGTGCTTGACTGATCTTGGCCTGGTGTAAATGAGCCCACCAAAAGGGGCAAAAAGTGGGGTTTGCACCTTTTTGAGGTTATTTCATAGGTTCCGATACACCAGGCCAGCTCAGTAAAGCATAGAATTGTATTTGAATCGAAAACAATTATGTATTTGACCCAGGTCTGATCTGTATGCTGAAACTCAACGTCTTCCTCAGGAATTAATGTAAAGGGAGCAGTTTGACCTCTCGAAGAAGACATTGAGTGCGGTGTTGAGTGACAAAATGAATCAATAAGAAAAGACAATGAAATTTGAATCTGTAGATATCCATGTCTTGGCTGCACTGGTTGTCCTAGGTGAACATTTGAGATTCCTGTATAACGCATTACATTCCTGGTAGCCCTGTTGTGTCTGTACTGTGTGACCTCAGGTGGTCCAGTGGGGCCTGTATAAGTGCGTGCTGCGTGAAAGTTTGCTGATAGTGCGTTATTCGACTGTGTGCTGTGCAATAGCGTACTATGTGGTCTTCAAGCCCTCGCCATCCCGTGTTTGGATACCCTTGCGGAGCTGAAGGGAAAAGTGGACACAGATGGAAACAGCAAGACAATCTGTTGGAGTATAAATGAAGCTGGAAAGGGTTCTGGCCCTGGGATCCAGGGAAGGACAAGGGGAGGAGAGGCTGTAATGGGGCATAAAGAGGAACGCACAGAAAACAGAGGCGCACAGAAAATCACAGACTGTACCTTCACATTAACACAAAAAATCCACCGCCATTCCTGTCTATGGGCAGAAGGAAATGCAGGATGTGGGCTGTTTTGGAGAGAGTATTGATCCCCAGATAGGCCAAATTGGTGCCTGTGTTTCACTACCAGTGGAAAACAGACCACTCTATTCTATTTTTATCATTTTAGCATCTGCGTATTGTGAGACAATGACAATTCCCATGCACATTATAATTGCTGTGTTGATATGAGGAAGGCAATGAATTTTCCACAAGTGTGACACACAGAAACATGGAATATGTTCTCTCTGCCAGTATAGCCTTCACCATCACAGCTGTATGATACATTTGTTTGATTGCTACAAAGTAGAGGCTAGCCCTGAGGTTCCAGTGGGTCGAGGGACAAGTGTACCGCGGACCCGAGAAAAACCTATTATGGAAATAAAATACATGCTAAAGAGCACTTGTCTCGGGTGCTACATCCTCATGAAACCATGAGGGTGGTGGGGGGTTACAGTACCCCCTGCAGTCCCCCTTCTGTCCGAGCAGTTTGAGTAAGTTTGTTTCCTGAACAAGGCAATGTCACCGCTGATGGAGGTCAGAGAAGGAAATAAAGCTTAAATGAATAAATCCCCTTTCACAGATCTACAGAACTGCTCCGGAAGTCCAGCTGCTTCCCTTTGGGATCCTGGCATCTCAGCTAAGGCGTGGCCGCAAAAGCTCAAAGCCGCGAACGGTCATTGAAAAAAGTGACTGTCCTTCCTGCTGTCTGAGAACCTGCTGGGCCCTTCAGGCAAGCAGTAACTCGCTGCCAACATCCATCGCTGCAGAGGCATAGGGGTTTGGGAGGTAACTGTTTGGCAAAGGGGAAGGGGGGGATGCCAGCAGCACCAGGGTTCAGCCGCACCCCTTTTCTAAGAGCTCTGAGGTTTGGGGAATCCAAGCCGCCCCAACGGCATCCCACCATTTTCTCCCTGCGAGTGAGGTGGGGTTCAGGCTTTTTGGGGTGGGGCGGAAGGGGGGGGTGTCCGGCCCTCTGGTTTTCAGGCAGGGGGGCAGATGGGAGAAGGACCACGCAGGGGCTCATATCTCCTCCAGGGATTCATTGGGGACCAAGCCTCTCTTCTTCCCACTGGTCAGTTTCAGGAAGCCGTCGTTGTCCTCGTTCTTCCCCACGCAGATCTGACAGGACACAGAGAGAGGTAGATGAGTCATATATAGAGAGAGGAGTCACAGATGAGTCACAGATACAGAGAGGAGTCACAGAGGAAAAGTCACAGACATTAGTCACAGAGGGAAAAGTCAGAGATACAGAAATGAGTCACAGACTAAGAGTCACAGATATAGAGATGAGTCCCAGAGAAAGAGTCACAGATATAGAGATGAGTCCCAGAGAAAGAGTCACAGATATAGAGATGAGTCGCAGAGAAAGAGTCACAGATACAGAGGGGGGTCACAGAAAAGTCACAGATACAGAGACGAGTGCAGTCTCCTTTAATTTGAGGGTATTTACATCTATATTGTGTATGAATTACATCCCTTTTCATAAATAGTTTCATTTTACTGGTACAAAAGTAATTGGACAGTTAGCTTCTCAGCTGTCTCTGATTAGTCAGGGGCATTCATTCGCTTCCTTAGAGCAGGTATAAGAAAGCTTTTGGTATTTAGACTTGAATCTAGGCTCATGGTTGGCGTTTGTCAGCTTGAGGACCAGAGTTGTGCCAAGGTCCATCAAGACAAGATGCAAGATGCTAATCAGAGACAGCCAGGAAGCCAACTGTCTGATTACTTTTGGTCCCCTAAAATGGGGGGAATATGCATAAAACTGGATGCTAGTCCTACCTGGATCAGCTGATATGGATGTACTATAAATATTAAAGTGATGAAAGTCTGCACATTATCCTCAATTAATTGTTATATTTCAAAACCAATGTGCTGGACTACAGAACCAAAAGAACAGAACGTGTTACACTGTCCAAATACGGACCTCACAGCATATGTGCATGTACTGTATATGTGCATGAACATGAGTGCGTGTGTTTGGTTACTTATTTTTGTATGCTCACCTGGGAAGCTTTCACAGTCATCTGGCCTTTCTCCCGGCAGCCATTGAAGGCCTGGGTGACTCTCCACACACGCTCACCAGGACGCACTCTCTGGACAAAGTTTGCCGGGAAGAAGCCCACTCTGTCTCCGCATTTACCCTGAAAAAGACCCCAGAATACAAGCTTGTTCCCAATAGAACATACCACCTTCTACTTTGGTGAAAATGATCTACTCTGCCTGCAAATTCACACATATAACACTAGACATGCCACAGTTTTCTCTCTCTCTTTCACTCCTCGCAATGTCAGTTTTCAATTTTGGTGCAGAGGTGCACAGTTTGGAATGAGTATACAACCAAATTACAAATCTCTTCATGACTTCAAACACAGGTTAAAGTCTGCCATTATTTTTATTTTTTATTCTCACTCTCACCTTCTCTCTTCTGTCTCCTCCTCTCCTACCTGTTTTAGCTTACACACCCAGGACCACATGCTCATACTCTAATACCGAGCACACACCCACACATACATGCCTGCATGGAATTACTACTGAATGCGTGTTTTTACTATATAACTGTATTTCTTTTATGTATTACAGTGACAAGGGCGCGGTTTGCAGGTAGGAAGCAGGGAAATCTGAGGACCACGCCGACTGGTTAAGAAGGCACATGCCTGGACTACATTGTGAATTAGTCCAGGCTTTTAAAATGTGTGCTCTTTCCGCAGTAGGTGTCTGAGACCGGGGGCATGCAGGAGTGGAGAGAGAGCCGAGACGTCTGAAAGACCAAGAGCAAGCAGCAAGAGATGCCAACGCAGCTGAAATGCCAACGCAGCTGAATTCAGGTTATTTTCGTTTGTTGTTTTAGCCCGGATCCAGTAAGGGTGATGGGTGAAGACTTTCGTTTATTTTCCGTTTGGGGCGTGTGCTAATCTCTCTCACTCCAGCTCCTGTAATGAAATTAAAACATCGGTACAATCCAGAATTTATATATCTCCCTGTGGCCCTGTATCCAGCTCCTCTGTCCTCCCAGGGGAGTCACATGGCATGTGACAATTACGTTTGATATTTGCTACAAAAAAATACTTATAAGACTCTTATAAGCCCCTTTCCACATGTATGATGTTATCCTTTTATGTTCTTATATGTTTCTTTATTTATAGTCCCCTCCAAAAGTATTGGAACAGCAAGGCCAATTCCTACTTAGAACATAACACCTTTGGTATCAGACCACCCAATTTTTAGGTCAGCAAAAGTACTGGAACACTTATTAGAGTATTTAAGTAAATGAAAGTAACACATTATATTTGGTAGTGTATCCTTTGCTTGCAATAACTGCATCAAGCCTGCAACCCATTGACATCACCAAAATGTTGTTTTCTTCTTTCATGATGCTTTTCCAGGCTTTTACTGCAGCCTATTTCAGTTGTTGTTTGTTCAATCTCCTCTTCAGGAGGTGAAATATATGCTCAGTTGGGTTAAGGTCTGGTGATTGACTTGGCCCGTCTAAAACCTTCCACTTTTTCTCCTGAATGAAGTCCTTTCTTGTGTTGGGTTTTGGGACATTGTCTTGCTGCATGATGAAGTTCCTCCCAATTAGTTTGGACGCATTTCTTTGTAAGTTGGCAGAGAGAATGTTTTGTGAAGACTTCTGAATTCATCCTGCTGCTACCATCATGAGTTACATAATCAATAAAGATTAGTGAACCCACTCCAGAAGCAGCCATGCAAGCCCAAGCCATGATACTTCCTCCACTCCATATCTTTTCTAACACAAATTCAGTCTTCACAGGCAAAACCCAAGGTTAAAACCAATAGTAGACATTCAGAACGATTAATTGTTTAACCAATCAATCTTAACAGGACACATCTGGGCAACAAGAAACACCTGCTAGTCACATACCAATTACCACATACATTTCCAATACTTTTGCTCACCTAAACATTGGGTGGTCTGGATACAAAAGGTGATAATGTTCTAAGTTGTTTAACAAATCAAGATAAAAATACCAGGAAATTTGACCTCAAACTCAATTGTCTTCAGTGTATAGCCAAAACAAAGGAATTGACCTTGGTGTTCCAATATCAAATAAATCAAATCGAAATAGGGAAAGTGGAATTCATATAATTGGATCCTCCACTGGGATTGTCCATTGTCATGTTTAACTGACTGCTGTTCTCATTTTCACACTCGGTCAAAACTGAGCATTTTTAATGGTGGCATATTCCAGCCCAGTCTGGGTTTCTGTCAGTTTCACTGCCTGTGAGTGAACTGACATTTTGCTTCCACTCTGATTCAATTCAGGCCTGTTCCAACAGTAAAATAATCTTTAAAAAATAGAATAACTGGAGCTCATTAAACTTTCATGAAATGTCATTCCAGGTCAAAGCATTTTTTCAACCCATTATATTAATCCTCTCTCAACAAGCGCCTTCCATGACAAGCAGATTTTATTTTCATCTTGTCTCTGATTGATGATTTATTGGATGCAAAAGTAGGACACATCACGTCTGGCAGGCGCACACATGCACACGCACACACAGTCTCTATCTATCTCCTGATATATAAAATGTTAAATGAAATGCATCAAGAAGGCTCTTCTACCCACCTTCCACCAGTCTTCATTCGAGTCATCAATGACCTGCACACGATCACCAGGGCTGGGGAGGAAAGTCACAAAGAGAGAGGGCAGAATTAAAAGAGGAAAAAAGGGTGTGTGGGGGGAGGAAATGCAGTGTGTGGAGCGAGTGATAAGGGATTGGATGAGTGAGTGTGAGAGAGAGGGCGAGAGAGAGAAAGCCGCAAGAGAGAGAGCTTTATTGTGGGAATAAACACAAAGACCAACGATTTTGGTAGCCCTGGAGATGGCTCAAAAGAGAATACATCGCTCCCTCCTCCAGGACATTGGGGGAACAGGTGCATCCAATGCTACTTGCAATTAGGCCATTTCTGACCACGGTGATCGATTCTCTCCCGGGCTAATTTCAAGTTGCGGCCCCGGAGATTCCAGTTCGGCTAACTTATTCACTGAAGGATGGGCGCGATCGATGACAAAAACCATTTAAGCACTCACACTGCCTTGTTTATGCGTCAAGGCCATTGGTCATTGCAATTCTACTGTCCGCATTCGATCAAGTCTCATAACAGAGCTGTGTCTCTCTCCCATGTATCTAATGCTGATGTAAATGCCTTATCTGACCTAGTCACCTGACGCTGGTAAATAAAAGGTCAAATATATAGGGAAGCTATATGGATTTACGTATACTTCCACACAGCCCTGCTATGAAATCCAGCGATGCCAGCTTGACAATTGAGCTGGTTAAGCTGCTTATGAAGCTGGTCTAGCTGGGTATGATCTGGTCAACAGCTAGTGCTAGTAGCTTGTCTGAGCTGGTGTCAACCAGCTGCCAGCTATTTCAAAACATAGCTTGAACTGGTCAACCATTTTTTCAGCAGGGAGCAACAATGGCTAGCTCAGAAACACAATTTTTCCTACGTCCTTGAAAAAGGAGTGCCATGTTGGATCCGTTTGATATGATACTTGCATGCAGAAGGTTCTTATTTTACATTAATGTTTATTAATGTTTTATTAATGTTTGTATTTGCCATTCTGCTCGTTGACTTTTCATTGCACTCTGAGGCACAGCTGCCAGTCTTGTTGAACATGTGGGACACACAGGGGGCCCGCTCTCCCCTGCAGGCCCTAGCGAGGAGCCAGATGGTGCGAAACAGCGACCCAGCGCAGCTCCTTCACCTGCTCACTGCCGCAGTCTACTCCTTTCCTCCACCCCATCCCTCTCCCCCATCATCGTCACCCTCTCCGTTTCCCCCTCCTCTCCGGAGCTGCGCTCTGCATTTACTCGTTTATCCATCTCCCCGTATCTTCCTTTTATCTTTTTTCCACTTTCTCCCGTTTGTGTATGTATCTCCCTCCGCATTGCTACCTCTCCTTATCCTTTCTAGTTCCAATAGCAGAGTTCCTCCAAGACACCAAACAGACATGAATGCTTGATATCCCAGACCCTGACACTTACACTTGCTATTCCTTAAGGCTGTGTGAACAGTGATATTTTTAAGGGAAGATCTACACAGACACAGAATCACAGATGGAGGCACATGGAGGGACGCAGTGATGGGCAGAGGAAATGGATGCCACTTTCACACAACCACAGAATATCCGCCATATTTCATCAAATGGATAGCATGTACGCATGAGGATGCCAGTAACCATTGTTTAACAGGTGGTTGTGAAATACTTACTAGGCAGAGAAGCTAGCTAATGTTTGCTAAGCAGCTTGCTTAGCAAGTTCATAATAACTGCTAACATCCTGCCATATTTTTATGTACCCATACATCTATGGAAACTTTCGTATGACTATATATGACAAGGACGTGTAACATGACAATGTGTAGTTAGCAAGGTAAACAATTTATTTAGTGTACATGCTTTCTTATCTGTTGCAGTAGTAAGCAACAGAACAGATTCCATAAATGTTCCTGAGTACTTGAGGTGGCACCCTAGAGGAGCAACTTTTCCTGACTTCATGTGTGACCCCTAAAGTGCATTTCCGGAACAATCCTGGGAAAGGCTGCATGTGTGAAAAGAGCTAGAGAGACAGAGCAAGACGATGGAACACAGAGCAGTACATGGGCATCACTTACAACAACTCCAGATCGTTTTTCTCTTGAGGAAGAAATTTGTACAGTGCCACGTACGTGTGGATGGAGTGAACCTCAATCCTCTTTGGAGCCTGAAGTCAGAAATACAGAGAGAGCTATCAAAGTCACGATCATTTATTATCATCCCAGTTTTTTTGATTAGCATTCATATTTGAGATCACATTTATTAGCAATTTGTTTCCTGTTAGAACATTCCCAACCACAGCAGAATTATTGCCCCAGAAAGCATTTCTTTTACTTTAATTTTAAGTGGATGTGAGAGGCAATGCCTATTTAACTATCAGACGAAACTAAAATATAGCTGATGGAGGAAAAAAAAATGCAGACAGTTCTGGACAAAAGCAAGGCTGCTTGTATCAGCTTAATTTCAGTATTGCTGTGTTGAGCCTTAATCAGGCTGTTACAGTGCAGTCATTGAGGCTATGCATTAATTGGCTAGGTTTATGGAAAACAACTTGAGATATGTAGCATGCCCAAAGCAGCAAATGTCATGTCCCGTGGGTATTGCCTATCCAGGGCGGCCTGTAGCGTAGTGGTTAAGGTACATGACTGGGACATGCAAGGTCGGTGGTTCGATCCCCGCTGTAGTCCCAATAAGATCCACACAGCAAGGCCCTTAACCCTGCATTGCTCCAGGGGAGGATTGTCTCCTGCTTAGTCTAATCAACTGTACGTCGCTCTGGATAAGAGCGTCTGCCAAATGCCATTAATGTAATCCAGTAGTTAGGAAAATAAATATGTGCGTTGTACAAAGCTTTGGAATGAACACACTGGTCCCGAGTTCCTTAAAAAAGTCTAGTGGAGAGTCTAGCTTTTTAACGTGTGCTGCAAGGCAGAAATCAGCAGCCAATAAAACCCAACCTTTAGCAGTCTGACACATCTGATATCAAAATACACCCATGAATCATTATCGCAGCTTACAGCTGAGTCATACCTCAGAATGACAAACAGTGAAGAACAGAAGTAGCAGATTCTCCATAGTCTACTTAGCCTGATACAGTACATTCTAGGAAGCTATAGGTCCTTTTTGTGTGTAAATACTCCTCAATAGCACTAGCTCATTCAGAGTGATGCCAGTTGGAAGATAAATGATTGTCTTTTGTCCAAATCTGCCAGCTTCTCAAGGAATGAGTTCATGACCTGCCATTTGGAATTTGTAAACAAATGGAACTGTTCATCTGGTAATGTATATTATAAAAAAAATATTATAATGCTATCGACAGAAAATATAAAAGATAGAAAATAAATAGTAGGCATGAGACAATATTGAGCCTGGGATATGATTGTAACCAACCAATAATATGTTGAATGATGGGGAAAAAAAACCCTGAACTTATTTTCCAATTTTATCAACTATTAGAAATAAAAGTAATTGAATTAATCAAATCATGAATTCAAAATTCAAGTTTAGGGTATTTTGCAGAACTAACATTACACACTAACTATACAGACAGTGTACACCATTTTGTAAACAGCTTCTCCTGACTTATCACCTTGGTTCAATAACCATCAGGGTTTAATATGCGTAATCGTAAGTAACCTACAAAATTAAGTCAACATTGTTTTTCCTCTGTGGAACCAGACTGAAAGCAGATACATGAAAGGTCAGATAAGTCTCAATTAGAAATTAGAAATTTACATTAACATTTAAATGAAGCTGTCATATTTCCCGGTGGGTCAAAATTAAATTAAAATGAAAGTCTATAGCTCTTTCTTTGAGCAACATATTCAATGTGGGTGTCGAATGTAAAAAAAATAGTAACCTTCGCCAAGAAAAGTGAACGGTCATTTCACAAATAATGATGTTCAGGATCAGATTAGCATTATATTAAGTTTGAACTGAGGATGAGAAATCTGATGCTAAATCTTGTCTGGGAAGTAAAGTTAAGGTGAAATATGGTTAATTTCCGAATCCAGCATCTTTTAACAATTAGCGCATACCAAACACAAACGCATCACCAAGTTATGAAGACAGCATTGACACTATGGCTTCCACTCTATTCTGGTATGGGCTGACCTACAGTTGAAGGTATATTAGCCATTTTAAAGATCTGGATTTTTAATAGTATGAGAGGTGCCAGTGTGAAGTTTTCTAGGCCACCCCTATTGAGACAGACACAGACACACACACACCCTATTAACTGACCCCCCTTTTTACTCTTTTTCTTATCTGCCAGCCACTGAAGCCATTTGAAGTTTTCCATAGCCAAATGGTGAATGAGAAATTAGTAGTTCCCTGACATTCTGCACGTAATTGCAATTTCACCCTGGAGCTGCATATCAAGGCGCACCCAAAGCATTAAAAAAATACAGTAAATATCTCTCCAGCCAAATGCTAGAACAGTGGTTTTCAAACAGTGTGTTGCGTGGCAAGGTCAAGTGTGCCTTGGAATTTAGAAGTACAGAATGTGAGAACATTATTACATATTATTATCCAGCATCAAAGCCATTATCAACCAGAGGGTTAGAGTCTATTATATACTGTCAATTCAACAAACATATCAGCTTCATGTTTACTTGCTTAAAACTTCTTATGGAAACTTACAGCAACCTCCTAACATAACAAATAGTGCAGAGAATGTATTCCAAACACAATTAATACAATTATTTGTGATACTTTCTTTGAAAGCAGTAGCCTATTTTCTTATTTGCTGATATGCAAAGACTGCTGGGAAACATGTGTATTTGGTTGTCCAATGTCAAGTGTTTTTTTTTTAATATATTATGACGATGAAGAATGCTGTAGCTAACTTAAAGACACAATAGGTATCATTGAAAAAAAGGCTCACTGACATATTGAATCACCCTCTGTGTTCATAGTCCTTAAATTCAGGTTTCAAAGAGTACATTTGTCGGGCCGTCAAATTTAACAAAACATTGTACAACTGTACAACAATTCAAGCTCATTGGTTGAAAATTGGTTCTAACTGCCACAGCCAATGACATGGGGCTTATTTTGATTGTTCATTTGCTCATTTGATTGGAATTGTGCATAACATGCTAACGGTGAGCTCTGATGACACATCTGATATCAAAATACACCCATGAATCATTATCGCAGCTTACAGCTGAGTCATACCTCAGAATGACAAACAGTGAAGAACAGAAGTAGCAGATTCTCCATAGTCTACTTAGCCTGATACAGTACATTCTAGGAAGCTATAGGTCCTTTTTGTGTGTAAATACTCCTCAATAGCACTAGCTCATTCAGAGTGATGCCAGTTGGAAGATAAATGATTGTCTTTTGTCCAAATCTGCCAGCTTCTCAAGGAATGAGTTCATGACCTGCCATTTGGAATTTGTAAACAAATGGAACTGTTCATCTGGTAATGTATATTATAAAAAAAATATTATAATGCTATCGACAGAAAATATAAAAGATAGAAAATAAATAGTAGGCATGAGACAATATTGAGCCTGGGATATGATTGTAACCAACCAATAATATGTTGAATGATGGGGAAAAAAAACCCTGAACTTATTTTCCAATTTTATCAACTATTAGAAATAAAAGTAATTGAATTAATCAAATCATGAATTCAAAATTCAAGTTTAGGGTATTTTGCAGAACTAACATTACACACTAACTATACAGACAGTGTACACCATTTTGTAAACAGCTTCTCCTGACTTATCACCTTGGTTCAATAACCATCAGGGTTTAATATGCGTAATCGTAAGTAACCTACAAAATTAAGTCAACATTGTTTTTCCTCTGTGGAACCAGACTGAAAGCAGATACATGAAAGGTCAGATAAGTCTCAATTAGAAATTAGAAATTTACATTAACATTTAAATGAAGCTGTCATATTTCCCGGTGGGTCAAAATTAAATTAAAATGAAAGTCTATAGCTCTTTCTTTGAGCAACATATTCAATGTGGGTGTCGAATGTAAAAAAAATAGTAACCTTCGCCAAGAAAAGTGAATAAATAACAACGATTTAGACACAACTGCCTATGTCAGAATGTAAGGTTAAAATTACTGTGTGTACTCCTTCCTGTGAGTTAAATGATTCATTTATTCTTTTTAACAATCATTTGCTCTGTTGTTCCTTTCTTTTCATATTAAGTGAACAGAGCCATTATAGTCTACGCCAGGTTATATTTACATTTATAAATAGTTACATGTATCAGGGTTATGCTTTGCTTTATTGCATTTTCAGATATAAATCAATAGGGTACACTATGAAAGATCTATCACCATAGTCTCATCTAAATCAGAAAATACAGACATTTTATTTGAAACATAAACTAGAAGAAAAAATGTGGATCCTGGAAATCCCAAATATGATGAGGTTTGCAAATGGGTCACCCAGAGAACAATAAACTCGCTTCTTGAGCAAAATTTCTTTTTTAAATTTTTTAAATTTATTATTATTATTTTTTTAGGATCCCCATTAGCTGATGCAAAACATCAGCTACTCTACCTGGGGTCCACACAAAACCTAAAAACAGATGAGACAGAGGCAAAACAACCACAAAA